>NC_068932.1:48267500-48425000 GCF_023091745.1 Budorcas taxicolor | reverse complement strand
GAGACGGGCCGGGGCCAGGATGCTCAGGCAGGGCTTGGCGTGGCAAAGGTCGTCAGAGCTGGCGAGAGGCGCTGGGGCTGGAGGAACGCGAACGGTCGTTTTGTAGTGGTCGATAGGCGATGGAGGTTTGCGGGGAATGCCCCCCCCAGTGTCTCTCCCTGATAATAACGTTGTTTTTGGCCGGGGTGGGGGTCCAACAGTCGGCTACAGTCGCAACACGAGCAGCGTGTCCCCGCGAGGATACGCGCCGAGCAGTACTCCCCAGCAGTCCAATTACAGCACAGTCAGCACTAGCATGAATGGATACGGAAGTGGCGCCATGGCCAACCTAGGGGTCCCGGGCTCGCCTGGATTCCTTAATGGCTCCTCCGCTAACTCTCCCTACGGCAGTAAGTGTCTGTTTTGTCACACGTCATCACACAGATTCATATGCGCTGCAGTCACGTGTGTGCGTTGCTTGGATGTTCTGTGGTGTGAGCTGCTGGAACACAAGGAAGGGTGGCTCTGGAGGCTGGGCGTCCGCGTGGCCGCCGGAAGTGGGCCGGAAGCGGGCCCCGAGGGGTCACACGGCGAAACCCAAACTGAATCGGCACCAAACCGGGGCTGCCCAATTGGAACCCAAAGTCCACGCAAGCGTTAGATGATGCCTGTTGTCCCGAGAGTGGCCGAGCCAGAGACATCTCATGCTTGCTCTGTGGCCCGAGGCTCCAGGCCCGGCCCGGAGCCTCTGTCGTGTGGCCGCGGCCGCGTCGCGCGTCCTGACATGTTTGCTTTGTTACAGTAGTGCCGTCCAGCCCCACCATGGCAGCCTCTTCGGTCACCCTCCCTTCAAACTGTAGCAGTACACACGGCATTTTCTCATTCTCACCTGCCAATGTCATCTCTGCAGTGAAACAAAAGAGCGCCTTCGCGCCTGTGGTCCGGCCCCAAGCCTCCCCTCCTCCTTCCTGCACCAGCGCCAACGGGAACGGACTGCAAGGTGAGGGCGCGTGCCGGTCCCACGCTGCGGCCTGGGCGGCCCCCTGGGGCCCTGCGGGTCTCTCCTGGGGGCGGGAGCTCTGGCCTGCCCCCCGGCCCTCCCGGGGCCCCTGGCAGGGCAGCCCTGGCCACTGCATGCCCTCCTTTGTCCCCACCAGGCGACACAGCCCCCCGCCCCCCACTGGGTGTGCCTAGGAATGACCCCCACTTGATCAGCCCTCGCAAGCAGAGGCTTCCTCTTGGTTGGTAAAACCCATGTCCCCATCCTTCCGAGACGACGTCCGTGTCCTCGTGGTAGAAGCAGCCCATGCCCGCAGGGAGTGGAAAACCACAGGGAAAGCAAACAGGCCGCCGTGGTGGCCGTAGGGCCCACGTTCTGCCCTGCTGAGCCGGCAGCCTCCCTTGCCCGCCGGACAGCCTTAGGCCTGGGTGGCGGGCCGCGGTGCTGCCTGCAGCCCCTGCCTGACCTGGGCCTGCCCGTGCGGTCCCGAGCCTTGATTCTCAGCCCGGTCTAACGGACCGCAGGGCCCCCGGGCCGTGCTGTTCTTGGAGACCTGGGGCTGTGCCTGAGCCAGCGCTGGACAGGAGCTGGTCTCTCGGGCGACTGCTCTCATAGACTCCAGAGGGAGCAGGGCCCGCCGAAGGGCCGCGGGAGGCCCCGCCTGGCACGGCTGCCTGCAGACGGGGCCGTGCAGTGCCTGCCCAGTGCCAGGGCCCTCTGGGCAGTGGCAGGCGGGGCCGTGTGCGGGCCCCCAGGCCTCCTGAGCTTGCACGCGGCTCCTGGTGAGTGACTGAGGCCCACAGGCCCCGAGATTGAGTGGCCGCCATCTGGCCTCTTTCAGACACCTCCTTTGGTATATGCTCCTCCCAGTGAAAACCAAATCCAGTTACTCCTTTAAAAAAAAACTGAACCCATTCAACCAGTATTTACTGAGCGCCTACTATGTGCCAGGCTCTCTGCTGGGTGCTGAGGACGCTACCGTGGAGAAGACAAACTGGCCCTTTTGTGAAGTCGGTGGCATATTTCACTTTGATGAACTAATGCTCAAAAAAGGAACTGGAAAGGTATCCGTGATTTGAAATAATTGTCTGCACCACACCTGTTAGCGTGAGAGGGTCGCCCAGCCCCGAAGGGCCACCGACTGGCCTGTGAGCCGGCCGCGGTCCCCAGAGCACAGGGGCGAAGGGGCAGGTGGCCGGGTGCGTGGCCCTCCCCGCCGTCCACGTGGCACCAGGGCCCACCGAGCGGTGGCACCGCATAAGCCGTGTGTACACACACAGGCCTTCCAAACCATGAAGTTGTAACGGTGAGTCGGAGATAAATTAATATTGTTGAAATTAATGAACTGAGAAATTGAAGCTCCCATCACTACATGAACCAAATGTATTAATATGTGATACATAAATTAATGAGAATAATCACTCTTGACAAAAATTAACACTAAAGTTAAAAGGTTTTAAAGTACCTTTGCACCAGGAGTTCACTGGGAAGCATCCTTGCACTTGGCATCTCCGCACAAGTTCTCTCTCTGTTCCAAGAAGAGAAAGGACACGCTCCCTACACGTGGAGCCGTGACTTCTGTCTTTTCAGGGCCCTTGGGCCCGCGATTGCAAACCAGGTGGGCTGTGGTGGCTTTGATCTTGGCCAGCCCGCGACTCACCATTACGATACGGAGCGGTCAGCAGCAGGTCCAGGGCAGGGGCTGAGAGCAGAGGGGAGCCCGAGGCACGCCCAGTCCACGCAGGGCGTGAGAGTGGGGCCCGGCTGCCCCCCGGCCCAAGATCCAGCCACGGCTGGCATCACAGGAGTGCCCGGGTTGGCACGCCTCTGTCGACAGAGGTGGCCTCGGGGGGCCCGGGCCTCTGTCTGCCAGAAACCAGCCACCGAGGTGTGTGGGCGGCAGCCCCTTCGCACGCAGAAGGCCAGAAGCCTTTCCCTTTGCCACGTGAGGTCTTTGAGGAGAGGAGCCTGGGGGGGGGGTCTGTCCCCACTTGCACCCCCACCCCATGAAGTAGGTGCCCTTAACTGAGCCCACGGCTGGTTAGTGGAGGGCTGTGCAAAGCCACTGTCCCGTTGACTGAAGCCCAGGGAGGCCCCCCGCGCCTGGTGAGGGGTGCCCCTGACCTGCCCCCTCTCTCTTGCAGCTATGTCTGGGCTGGTAGTCCCGCCCATGTGAGGGGCGCTGTTACCTGCCGCCAAGCAGTGTCCAAGGATGGACTTCAGGGGACACGTCAGGACACACGAGGTGCTGACGGGACGGTGTCTTCAGTGCGTCAGCAGCGGCCGAAACACTACAAGAGACTTTGTTTAAAGATTTTATTTAAACTATTAAGAATCAACAAGCAAACAACCTACTCCTTCATGAACAATTCCATTTTCCTAACTGAACTTTTCTCATATTTCCACATTTCTCAGTCCTGAAGAATAAGGAAAACAAAGCGACGCCTATTTTGTATAAAGTTTCCGACTCCGTCTTGGCTGTGTCTAGTACTTGCTATGTGTTGGGAGAAACTTTGTGAATGCACCATTTTGATGATCATAAAACACTGATGAAAAACGCCTCCAGACATTTTTCTGTACTCATACTTAGATTCACAATGGTTGTGTATCTCTATAATGTGAAATATTTTTTTGTGGTGACAAAAGGGGGCCAAGGAGGTCTGAGCCATCAAACTGGAAGAAAGGAGAATATATGGTTAGGAGAACTGGGGTGGCAGGGTGGGGGGAGGGAGGGTTTATCATTGCTTAACTTCATCTTAATGAAATGAAACTTTGTAACTTATTGTAGTTAGAAATTGTAACTTTGATATTGAATTCTCTTGCCTTCAACAAGCACACTGACAGAGGAAAAAAAAAAATGCTACTGTCTGTTGGTTAAAATATTCCCCACTGCTAGAGCTTCCTGTTGAGCAAGTGTGGTCTGCGACATTTTTTCACCTTTTGCTAGCACTGTATACTATTGCATTCTTAGGCTACTGTGAGATCCATGTTTCTTGTACCAGAAGTTGTCCTTTTGACTTCTAGATCCTTCTTCCCTGATGTGTTTTGTATGTGGTTATAAAATTGTAGACTTTTGTGATTTTGCCAAAGTTGTAGCTAAATATTTATACACTTGTCTTGAATTTTTTTCAGATCCACTTAAATATTTAGAGAGAGAAAAAAAGTTTTATTCCTTATGCGTCTTATAAGGAATAAAATGGTCTCCATTCAACACTTACTTTTCCATGAACACTTGCTGTTGCTAAGGGACTTTATTTTGTAACATATCAATTATAAATATTGTATTTATCTTCGAGATTTTGTACATTGCTTTTCCTGCCGTTCTCGGTTCTGTTTCCTTGTCTATGTTGGTTTTCAATCACGGCCTGGTGTGTGATGCTGGAAGAGCATTCAGCCAAGAACTGTCTGTCTGATCCGTTCTGTTCAATGAACCAGCGTCCTTGCATTTCATTTGTACTTCCAGAATTTGCTATTGTTTAGACTTTCCGTCCTTTTTTTTTTAATTTTGAGGAAAAGTCAAATTCATTGTTTATTTTTATATTATTTTTTAAGTTATCTGAACAAATACTTTTGAAGAAAAAAAAAAAAGTTTGTTGTATAGTCAAACAGAAACGGTGCCACCCGGCTGCGACGAGTCCCGGCAGAGCCCGTGCATGTGGGACAGCCACGGAGAGGCGACACCGTCTGGGGCGGCGTCCTTCTTTCCTTATTATTTTTTTTTGTAGAATGTAAAAAGTCATTTTAGCTGCCACCCATGACTTTGCCACATAGCTGAACCGTGTTTACTGGAAAAATTCAGAGGCCTAAAGTTTAAAATAAAATTTACTTCTGACGTTTTAATTAAAATGTTTGCCACATTAACTTCTCCGATGCCTTAAAAGTGGACTTCTTGAAAGAACCTTTGTGCTATCTTCTCACAGGCTTACACCACGATTGTTGATCAAGATTTCATTTGGAGATTTACAGTGACACACACACACAATCGTGCACACACGCAAGCACACACACTCAAGCACAAGCCCCATGAGCCCGTCACTGCTCTCTGCATCTGGGTCTGCTGTGTCCTGCGTCCTCCTGAGCCCACCCCAGACTCAGAGGCCCCAGGGGACCCACAACCACCCCTTGTCCAGAATTCCCTTTTAACAATACCTTTCCTGTGGTCAGACCCCAGCAGCCACTGTCTGTACTTTCTGAACTGGAATGACCTCCTTCCGACACTGTCCCTGTTAGTGCCAAACCCGCGGTGAGACCAGGAGGGGCGTTTTCTTTTCCCTTTTCGGACGCAGCACAGCCAACACTTTGCAGCAGAAATCAAATCTAAAACAAAAAGGAGGGACTTCTTAAATTTCTCTTGAGAAAGACCAAAACCATGCGTTCATTTGTGGGACTAAATGGAGGAATCGGAATATCCTGGAGGCTAGCGGTCACACTCTGGCCCCGTGACCGGCCTGAGGAGTCACTTTGGAACTCACCTGCCTCCGTTTTATTTTGTATATGTAAGGGTTTGACCTAAAAATGAGCTCATGTGTACACATTGGGGACATTTGTGAGTTTGCTCACCCCGTACTTGGTTTGGGTCTTAGAGTACCGAGTCGCCCTCACAGCGTCATCGTCTCAAAACCAAGCGCTCCACTAAATGGTAGATTTTACTGTTGAAGACCCTACAATAAGATTGTTTTATCTGTACTTTTTTTTTTTCAGATATTTAACTGTATAAAATGTTCATTTTACACGCTATTTAATTAAAGTATTTCTTGTCTGTGAATTTCACTTTGGGTAACTCGATCTGTTTTCATTGTTAGAACGGCTGGCTCAACATGCAGCGCTGACATTGGGTTGGGGGGTCGTTTGCGTACCCTGGATTTCAGAGCGCTCTCGGCCAAGATAAGAACAGTTTGTACAGGAGCCTTCTCCAAGGCTGTCTGCCCTCAGATGCTCATCTGAGCTGCACAGAGAGGTTCCTGCTGGGGTGCAGATGGCGCTGGTCCCGGGGCCGGCAGTCTGCAGGCCGCATGCCCCTGGAACATCTGAGTGTGGCTGGGTGGGACCCAGGGCCATGGTGGCCCATAGACAGCCTCGACGCTCGTGGGGGCTCGGTCACCCCTGCCCCCGGCCCAAGCCCTCTGACCTCAGCCCCTGCTCCTGAATTGGAGGCCTGGCAGTGGAGAGCCAGGGCTCTGGCCACTTGGGACACGAGCTCCTCTGTCCTTGTCATCAGGCGGGGACAAGGTCCAGCTCGAGGCGCTGTGGACAGACACCAGGGCACCCTGAGCCCTGACCGAGGGGACTGGCATCAAGGCCAGGCTCACGTCAAGGTGTGGAGACCCCGTGTACTGCCCTGCCGCCAGGCCGCACGCAGGGGCAGCCAAAGGCGCGGGCAGTGATGAGACGTGAGGCAGCACCAGGGTTCTGGGTTCTGTTTCTCGCAGCCCTGTTTGGCTCCTGTGCGTCTTGGGTGCCCCGGCTCCATCTCATTCTGCATTTTTCATTTTCTCCTCAATGAAAGGCTGGCTTTGCATGTTTTGGCTTGCAGCTCTCCAATACATACACATAAGTGTGATCCAAATTAGTACTCACAAATGTCATCTTAATTACTTGTTCTGCCGAGCAAAACAGGGAACAATTATTCAAAACATAAACTTGTGAATACCTTTTTTTTTTAACCTGTCAATGACAGTCAGGTTCTTTTGACTGCGTTCTTGTTTCAGCCTTAAAGAGACAGCAAAGAAGGGGGCTCATGGGGCACAGGCTGCAGGCAGCCCCTCTGCCGTGTGCTGGGGACGACATCACCCCTTGGCTCTGAGCTGGTGCCAGGGATGCCTGCTCAGGGGTGGGCTAGGGGCCGCCTCCCGGAGCTGCCTGCTGGGGTCTGGCGACCTGGGGGAGGGAAATTACTTCATGTTTGTGTTCTGAATCCGAACTGAGAGCTGCATTCTCTCCAAATGTGTGCCAATTATTGTCAGGCCACCTTCCAGGGTCTTCCAAGCTTTTAAAGATTATTCAAAGCACTTGAAATGGGCTTCAATCTAATGCCTCATTTCATTGCATTAAACAGCCTAGTTAATAAAGAATCGATATATTCAAAGGGCAAGGTTATCTTTTGTCTATAAGGGGTGGTGTCATTCTGAACCTTTTATAGTTCAAATGCTGAAAAAGACCTCATGAAATCCATACTCATCAAGTGGGTCAACAGGAGCAATAAAGAGGGCCCTGAAAGGAAGGAACGCCCGCCCTCCTCTAAAACAACTCGGGCCTTATCTCCCCGCTCGGCACCCGAGCAGTCCTCAGAAAATGTCAATTTCTCATCAAGACAAGAGGCTTCGATGATCACTTTTTCCAGAGAATACACACAATTAAGAGGATGCTGGGGGTGGGGTGGGGGGGGGGGGCGGTGTGGGCGGCCGCGGCGGCAGTCTGTGGCTCCTTCTGTCCCCACGAGCCGCGCGCTCCCGCCCGGCAGATAATAAGAGCTGTTGATAACTCGAGTGTCAATATGCCCAAGAGCAGGTTTTGAATGTGAGTCCTTGTGCTCTGGGCCCGCCCGGCCGATCCCAGGCCCTGATAACCGCACAGCTGCCAACGGACACCGGCGGGCGGGGCCGCCAGGCCTGGCCCTCACAATTAATGCGATGAGCAAATCACACAAAGGGCCAGCCGCTTTAGGAGCACTGAGACAATCCCCGCTTTACCCTTCAAGGGTTTCTTTTATGTTGGAATAAGGTTGCTTTTAATGAAATTTAAACTCATCAGAGGAAATCAAAAACCTCCAATCAGATTACAAATTGATTTTTTGGTCATTTGTCATTCCCAGTGCAGGGCTGTGCGTTTCACAGGGAGTGGCCGCTGATGCGGGGCTGGGGAGCCGCAGGCACACGCGGTAGGCCCCGGGCCTGGGGACGAGCGCTAGCGGCTCCTGACCCGGGTGGACTGGGGCCCAGTCTCCCCGCCGCCCGGGTTTGGCCAAGGTGGACCCCCGACAGCTCAGTGGAGGCTCAACCCTGGGATGCCCGTGTTCCTGGGCGGAAGCCACAGTGGTTTCCAGGCTCATTCTGAACTTTCCATGGTTCCAGTGCTGAGAAAGACCTAACGGAACCTGCACGTATGGTGCTCAGGCAGTTGTGGTCCTCTGACAGCAGCCAACAGGGCCGCATTCTGGGGCCACAGGGAGTGCGGGCCCGTCCCCGTCTGGCCCTGTGTCTGCTCCGGACCAGCCTGTGAGGAGCCCCGTGTGGCCTGCAGGCCCTGCACCCAAGAGCTTTCCTTACACTGGAGGGTGGAGAGCAGACATGCCAGGCCTTCTAGCCTGGCCCAGGCCGCTCACTCCCGGGGAAAGCCCACCCAGGGGTGCGGGGCATTCACCCAGGGAGCCGTCCACAGCTGCCGCCACGGCCTCCCAGGGGAGCTCCTGTGTACTGGAAGGACTCTGGGTTTTTCGAGGGGGAGGCAAGGCCGCGCTTCCCTCCCTCCCCACTGCTGGCATCAAGGGCACCTGGCTGAGGCTGCAGGATGCCCCTGGGCATGGGGGACTTTGTATGGGCCCTGGAAGGATGGGGCCGGGTAGGCACTACTTCAGGAGGGACGTGAACATCATTTTTGACTCCAGTTCCTCAGAAACCACCTCCTCTAACCCCAGGGGAGCGCTGTGCCTCACCCACACGTGCACCGGAGGGTCGGGGGACGCCTGGCCCTGCTCCCGCCGGCGACCGCGGCTCTTCACTGGATCTCGTTCTGCTCTCTCGGGTGACAACACTGCGCTCCAGAGAGGGCAGGTGACCAGCCCAGGGTCACCAGGCTGGAAGGACCAGGGCCAGGTGTTGAACAGTCTCCGGTCTCCAAACCCTCCCCCCGACCTCTTTCCGCTGATTTAGGCTGCAGAGACCTTCAGGATTAACAAGAGCGCATGGTCCTCCGGATGGAGGGAGAACCACCACGCTTCTCTGCTGGCGCATCAGGAGGACATGCGCCTCGGGGGCCCGGCTCAGCCCGTCACCTGGGCAGGCTGTCACACGGAAACCGGCCCGTTCAGCCGGGGCCCAGGGCACGACCAGTGTCACTGGCTCCTGACCCAAAACTGGGGCCTTCAACACCCAGGAGGCCGCCAGAGCAGGGCTCCCGAGCACGCCATCCCCGCCCTTCTCGGGCCCATGTGTGGACACACACAGCTGGAGACACGGGACGCCTGGGCACCTCAGGACCCTCACCCCCGCCCACCGCTGTGCTCACAGTGGCCGTGGACCCCCACCCATGCACCTGATGGTGGGGCGTCCCTCTCGCGCCTGCTTCCAAGGACCGCGCTCATCACTGCCTCCTTCTACAACCAGCAGGCTGACATGCGGCTGCAGCTACCAGGGGAGCGAGAAAGGGTCCCGCAACAAAGGATTTATATTCTCAATATACAATGAGCTTTTTTAAATCAGTAAGACTAGGTGGACATTCTGGAGAAAAATGGGCAAATTCACAGCTCACAAGGGAACAAGTGATTAGTAAGTTTGGAAAATATATTCAACCTCACTTAAAAATGCATAGCACATTAAAATAGTGAGATCAACTTTTTTTCACCTATTAAATTAGAAAAGATTTCCTGTAAAAGCTAATACTCAGTCCCGTCAATGGAGAAACGGGTATTCTTAGAATGTGGAAAGGGAAGTAAACAAGTACAGCCCTTCTAGAAACAAACTTGACATTGTATCAGGAGACTTGACAATGTTCATATCTTTTGACCCACTAACTCCACGTCTAGGAATCAATCCTAAGGAAATTAGCAGAGATAAGATATTAAGTGCAAGACCGCTCACTGCTGTATTTATTAAAAAAAAAACAAACTGGAAAGAACCCAAAAATCTAAAAATAGAAATTCTTAGTTGAATTATGGTGTGGCTATATAATGTAATACTGCATATTCTATTAAGCTATTAAGATCATGTTTTTGAAGTATATTTAATGAAATGCTAAATCACTTCAGTTCAGTCGCTCAGTCGTGTCCGACTCTTTGCCACCCCATGAATCGCAGCACGCCAGGCCTCCCTGTTCACCACCATCTCCCAGAGTTCACCCAGACTCATGTCCATCGAGTCCGTGATGCCATCCAGCCATCTCATCCTTGGTCGTCCCCTTCTCCTCCTGCCCCCAATCCCTCCCAGCATCAGAGTCTTTTCCAATGAGTCAACTCTTCCATGAGGTGGCCAAAGTACTGGAGTTTCAGCTTCAGCATCAGTCCTTCCAAAGAAATCCCAGGGTTGATCTCCTTCAGAATGGACTGGTTGGATCTCCTTGCAGTCCAAGGGACTCTCAAGAGTTTTCTCCAACACCACAGTTCAAAAGCATCAATTCTTTGGCACTCAGCCTTCTTCACAGTCCAACTCTCACATCCATACATGACCACAGGAAAAACCATAGCCTTGACTAGACAGACCTTAGTCGGCAAAGTAATGTCTCTGCTTTTGAATATGCTATCTAGGTTGGTCATAACTTTTCTTCCAAGGAGTAAGCGTCTTTTAATTTCATGGCTGCAATCACCATCTGCAGTGATTTTGGAGCCCCCCAAAATAAAGTCTGATACTGTTTCCACTGTTTCCCCATCTATTTCCCATGAAGTGATGGGACCGCATGCCATGATCTTCGTTTTCTGAATGTTGAGCTTTAAGCCAACTTTTTCGCTCTCCTCTTTCACTTTCATCAAGAGGCTTTTTAGTTCCTTTTCACTTTCTGCCATAATGGTGGTGTCATCTGTATATCTGAGGTTATTGATATTTCTCCCGGCAATCTTGATTCCAACTTGTGTTTCTTCCAGTCCAGCGTGTCTCATGATGTACTCTGCATATAAGTTAAATAAGCAGGGTGACAGTATACAGCCTTGATGTACTCCTTTTCCTATCTGGAACCAGTCTGTTGTTCCATGTCCAGTTCTAACTGTCCAGTTCCTGACCTGCATACAGATTTCTCAAGAGGCAGGTTAGGTGGTCTGGTAGTCCCATCTCCTTCCGAATTTTCCAGTTTATTGGAATTTTCCACAGTTTAATGATCCACACAGTCAAAGGTTTTGGCATAGTCAATAAAGCAGAAATAGATGTTTCTCTGGAACTCTCTTGCTTTTTCTATGATCCAGTGGATGTTGACAATTTGATCTCTGGTTCCTCTGCCTTTCCTAAAACCAGCTTGAACATCTGGAAGTTCACGGTTCACGTATTGCTGAAGCCTAGCTTGGAGAATTTTGAGCATTACTTTACTAGCATGTGAGATGAGTACAATTGTGCAGTAGTTTGAGCATTCTTTGGCATTGCCTTTCTTTGGGATTGGAATGAACACTGACCTTTTCCAGTCCTGTGGCCACTGTTGAGTTTTCCAAATTTGCTGGCATATTGAGTGCAACACTTTCACAGCATCATATTTCAGGATTTGAAACAGCTCAACTGGAATTCCATCACCTCCACTAGCTTTGTTTGTAGTGATGCTTTCTAAGGCCCACTTGACTTCACTTTCCAAGATGTCTGGCTCTAGATTAGTGATCACATCATCATTATTATCTGGGTTGTGAAGATCTTATTTGTACAGTTCTTCTGTGTATTCTTGCCCTCTCTTAATATCTTCTGCTTCTGTTAGGTCCATACCATTTCTGTCCTTTATCGAGCCCATCTTTGCATGAAATGTTCCCTTGGTATTTCTAATTTTCTTGAAGAGATCTCGAGTCTTTCCCATTCTGTTGTTTTCCTCTATTTCTTTGCGGTGATCGCTGAGGAAGGCTTTCTTATCTCTTCTTGCTATTCTTTGGAACTCTGCATTCAGATGCTTATATCTTTCCTTTTCTCCTTTGCTTTTTGCTTCTCTTCTTTTCACAGATATTTGTAAGGCCTCCCCAGACAGCCATTTTGCTTTTTTGCATTTCTTTTCCATGGGGATTATCTTGATCCCTGTCTCCTGTACAGTGTCACAAACCTCATTCCATAGTTCATCAGGCACTCTATCTATCAGATCTAGGCCCTTAAATCTATTTCTCACTTCCACTGTATAATCATAAGGGATTTGATTTAGGTCATTCCTGAATGGTCTAGTGGTTTTCCCTACTTTCTTCAATTTAATTCTGAATTTGGCAATCAGGAGTTCATGATCTGAGCCACAGTCAGCTCCTGGTCTTGTTTTTGTTGACTGTATAGAGCTTCTCCATCTTTGGCTGCAGAGAATATAATCAATCTGATTTCGGTGTTGACCACCTGGTGATGTCCATGTGTAGACTCTTCCCTTGTGTTGTTGGAAGACGGTGTTTGCTATGACCAGTGCATTTTCTTGGCAAAACTCTAGTAGTCTTTGCCCTGCTTCATTCTGCATTCCAAGGCCAAATTTGCCTGTTACTCCAGGTGTTTCTTGAGTTCCTACTTTTGCATTCCAGTCCCCTATAATGAAAAGGCCATCTTTTTGGGGTGTTAGTTCTAAAAGGTCTTGTAGGTCTTCATAAAACCATTCAACTTCAGCTTCTTCAGCGTTACTGGTTGAGGCATAGACTTGGATAAATGTGATACTGAATGGTTTGCCTTGGAGATGAACAGAGATCATTCTGTCTTTTTTGAGATTGCATTCAAGTACTGCATTTCGGACTCTTTTGTTGACCATGATGGCTACTCCATTTCTGAGGGATTCCTGCCCGCAATAGTAGATATAATGGTCATCTGAGTTAAATTCACCCATTCCAGTCCATTTTAGTTTGCTGATTCCTAGAATGTCGACGTTCACCCTTGCCATCTCTTGTTTGACCACTTCCAATTTGCCTTGATTCATGGACCTGACGTTCCAGGTTCCTATGCAATATTGCTCTTTACAGCATCGGATCTTGCTTCTATCACCAGTCACATCCACAACTGGTTATTATTTTTGCTTTGGCTCCATCCCTTCATTCTTTCTGGAGTTATTTCTCCACTGATTTCCAGTAGCATATTGGGCACCTAATGACCCGGGGAGTTCTTTTGGTATCCTATCATTTTGCCTTTTCTTACTGTTCATGGGGTTCTCAAGGCAAGAATACTGAAGTGGCTTGCCAGTCCCTTCTCCAGTGGACCACGCTCTGTCAGACCTCTCCACCATGACCTGCCCGTCTTAGGTTGCCCCACAGGCATGGCTTGGTTTTATTGAGTTAGACAAGGCTGTGGTCCTAGTGTGATTAGATTGACTAGTTTTCTGTGAGTATGGTTTCAGGGTGTCTGCCCTCTGATGCCCTCTTGCAACACCTACCATGTTACTGGGTTTCTCTTACCTTGGGCGTGGGGTATCTCTTCATGGCTGCTCCAGCAAAGCACAACTGCTGCTCTTTACCTTGGACGAGGGTTATCTCCTTACCGCCACCGTTCCTGACCTTCAACATGGGATAGCTCCTCTAGGCCCTCCTGCACCTGCGCAGCCATTGCTCCTCGGGATGCTCCTCCCGGCCGCCGGCCCCGGCCTCGGGCGAGAGGTGTCTCCTCTCAACTGCTGCCCTTGGCCTCGGGCTCGGGGTGACTCCTCAAGGTCACCACCCCTGGCCTCGGGCGCGAGGTGGCTTCTCCCGGCCGCTGCCCCTGACCTCTGATGCAGGATAGCTCCTCCCAGCCTCCCCTGACCTCGGACACAGGGTAGCTCCTCTCGGCCGTTCCTGCGCCTTTGCAGCCTGGCACTCTAGGCCGCTGCCCCTGACCTCTGACCTGGGGTAGCTCCTCTCGCGGCCGCCTGCGCTTAGCGCGCCGGCTCTTGCAGCTGCCTGTGTTCAAATTTGTAAATTTCTATGTAGCGAGAAGGAAAAGCATATATGTAGAAAAAATATTAGAATTATAGCATTAGAAAGCATATTTGGGAGGTGAACGTGTACACGTGACATGCATGCTTTCCAAGTTTTCTGCCAGACATGCAGGGTCCCATAGGAAATGTGTGCTGCCCAGTGTCCTGGGGAGGCAGGGGCCCCAATCTGGAGCCCAGCCGGTCGTCCTGGACACTGAGGCCAGAGGAGCGGGGGTGCTGGAGCTGCAAGGCCACGTGGACGCAGAGCAAGGTAACATGGAGGCAGGGACCAGAGACCAGGAAGCAGGCCCCCCCGCCGGGAGCACAGGGTCGGGGTGGGGCACTGGGGCGGAGCCTGTGGCTGCAGGTTCAAGGGCCCTGGGGCTGAGGGAGGCCCCACCAAGCCCAGCTGGACACCCTCCCTGGCTTTCCCAGCACCCTGCGGGCCCAATACCGACTTCCCTTTGACTGGAACTTCCCCGGAGGAACTTCTATTGTTTGCATCCAAAGAATTACTGACCAAATTAGGGAAAAACATTCCTTTCAAATTAGTATTATAAAACATCCAAAAGAACTTTCAAAGTATTTACTTTGAGAAATGATTTAGCAAGACTGATGAACACCAGGTCAATTCACAATCATGTTTCTATAACAATGATAAGTAGCTAATGGCATTTTAAAAGTTATGCAGTTTACAATATTGTAAAAGTATCAAAAGCTAAAAAGAAGGTCAAAGTAATGAAGATGTCTGTACAGGAAACCAAAAGATCACTGACCGAAATTTTTGAAAACATTAATAAATGAAAATACCATATTCATGGATTGGAAAGCTACATACTGAAAAGATGCCAATTCTCCCTAAAATTATCTAGAAAGAAAGAAAGAAAATGAAGTCATTCAGTCATGTCCAACTCTTTGTGACCCCATGGACTGTAGCCCAGCAGGCTCCTTTGTCCTTGAAATTTTCCAGCAAGAGCACTGGAGTGGGTTGCCATTTCCTTCTCCAGGGATAAGGACAATTATCTAGAGATGTGGTGAAATCTCAGTCCCCCTCCAAATACCATCACACTGGGGGTTAGGGCTTCATCAAACGAATTCTGGGGGACAAACGTTTAGTCCATAACACTATGCAAATAATTTCGTATGCGGCCACAGTAATTAAAGTGTTAGAACAAGACTAGGCAGATAATCTAATGGAATATAAACGTTAGAAGCCGCCCACATGCGTGGTTACCTGATCTGTGGCAAAGGTGAGGCTGCAGCGCAGTGGGGGTGCTGGGCTTTGCCAAGAGCTGTGCTGAGTGCATGGACATGCGCCTGGCCAATGAAGTGACCCTAAGAAATGATGAATCCCCAGCAGCAAGAGAGAGAGGAATAGTTTCAGGGATGGTCGGAAGAGGCAGCGTTAAAGCTAAGAGAACACCCTGGACCTCCGCATGGAAGCGGCAGTAAGACGGAGTGATGAGAAGCCGTCTGCCTACGTGGGTGGTAAGAGTGGGTCCTGCAGGAGGGCATTTAAAAGTTAAAACAAAACTGACTCCCAGCCCCCTCCCATCTGACTCCTTGGGTTCCTTCTCTATGGCTGCGTCAGTTCCACAGAAGGGCAGAGAACTTTTACTGTACAGGGAGTTGAGGGGGCAGGCACTCTGGAAAGCTCAGCTGTCCAGAGCACTCCAGATGCCTTAAAAAAGACATATTAAACATCTTTATCATTGAAAGAAATAAAAAAAAAAACCAAAAAACAAAAACAAATGGAAAGCATCCAATCCATGGATTGGGCAATACTGGTAACACAACAATCCCCCTGATTGACCTACAGATTCAATGCAGTCCCCATCGGAATACAGCTGGCTTCTTTGTAGAAACTGACAGCGGATCCTAAAGTTCACACGGTGCTGATTACACGGATGGAAAACAGCCAACCATCTTGCCAAAGGACCACGTTGGAGGATTCCCACTTTCCTATTTCAGAACTTACCACAAAAAACCTGAAATCAAGACAGTGTGGTGAGGGGGTTTCTCTGGTGGCTCAGTGATAAAGAATTCACCTGCCAGTGTGGGAGGCACGCTTTGGTTCCTGGTCTGGGAAGATCCCACAAGCCTCGAGCAGCTAAGCCCGTGCACCACGGCTCCTGAGCCTGTGCCTCAGAGCCCAGGCGCTGCGGCTACTGAAGCCCACACACCCTCGAGCCTGTGCTCCAGCACGCGAGGAGCCGCCGACGAGAAGCCCGCACGCCGCGGAGAGTAGCCCCCACTCATCGCAACGAGAGAAACGTCTGTGCAGCTACGAAGACCCAGCACAGCCAAAAACAAAGAAAAAGGCAGCATGGTGCTGGCACAGGACAGACTTATGGAGCGACGGAACACAGTCAAAAATGACCCTGCATGTCTACGGCCATCTGATTTTCAAATGGGTGCCAAGACCACTCAATGCAAAAGGAATAGTCTCTTCAACAAACGGTCAACAGGAAAGCCACAAAGTGCAAGAATGAAAGTGGACTCCGACCTCACCCCACAGACAAACATTAAGCCAAAGTGGATCAAAGATCCAAATGTAAGAGCTGAGACTATAGAACTCTTAGAAGAAAACATATTTGACACTGGAGGTGACACTCTGGCAATTGTACAAGACACAACAGACGTGACGCACCTTAGATGGGAGACCAAAAGCATGAGGCCCCAAAGGACACACAGATACACTGGACTTCACCAAAACTAAAAGTGCCTGTTTCAAAAGACAGTATCAAGAAAGCAAAGAGACAACCAATAGGAGAAACTACTTGAAAATCATATATCTGATCAGGGACTTGTGTTCAGACTATACAAAGAACATTTTAGTCGCTCAGTCGCGTCTGACTCTTTGCAACCCCATGGACTGCAGCACACCAGGCCTCCCTGTCCATCACCAACTCTTGGACCTTACTCAAACTCATGTCCATTGAGTCGGTGATACCATCCAATCATCTCATCCTCTGTCGTCCCCTTCTCCTCCTGCCTTCAATTTTTCCCAGCATCAGGGTCTTTTCAAATGAGTCAGCTCTTCTCATCACACGGCCAAAGTATTGGAGCTTTAGCTTCAGTATCAGTCCTTCCAATGAATACCAGGACTGATTTCCTTTAGAAAGAACTGGTTGGATCTCCTTGCAGTCCAAGGGACTCTCAAGAGCCTTCTCCAATACCACAGTTCAAAAGCATCAATTCTTTGGCACTCAGCTTTCTTTATGGTCCAACTCTCACATCCATACATGATTGCTGGAAAAACCATAGCTTTGACTATATGGAACTCTGTCAGCAAAGTAATGTCTCTGCTTTTTAATATGCTGTCTAGGTTGGTCATAGTTTTTCTTCCAAGGAACAAGCGTCTTTTAATTTCATGACTGCAGTCACCATCTGCAGTGATTTTGCCCCCTCCCCAAAGTCTGTCAGTGTTTCCATTTTTTCCCCATCTATTTGACATGAAGTGATGTGACCAGATGCCACGATCTAAGTTTTTTAAATGTTGAGTTTTAAGTTAACTTTTTCTCTCTCCTCTTTCACTTTAATCAAAAGACTCTTTAGTTCCTATTCTTTGCTTTCTGCCATCAGGGTGGTATCATCTGTGTATCTGAGGTTATTGGTATTTCTCCCTGCAATCTTGGTTCCAGCTTGTGGCTTCATCCAGTTCAGCATTTCACATGATGTACTCTGCATATAAGTTAAATAAGCAGGGTGACAATATACAGCCTTGAAGTACTCCTTTCCCAGTTTGGAACCACTCCATTGTTGCGTGTCTGGTTCTAACTGTTATTTCTTGACCTGCATACAGATTTCTCAGGAGGCAGGTAAGGTGGTCTGGTATTCCCATCCCTTTAAGAATGTTCCAGTTTGTTGTGATCCGATCCACACAGTCAAAGGCTTTAGCATAGCTAATGATACAGAAGTGGATGTTTTTCTGGAATTCTCTCGCTTTTTCTATGATCCAACGGATGTTGGCAATTTGATTACAAACATTTACAAATAATAAGGGGCTTCCCAAGTAGCTCAAATGGTAAAGAATCTGCCTGCAATGCCAGAGACCTGCTTGGGTTCCATCCCTGGGTCAGGAAGATCCCCTGGAGAAGGGCATGACAACCCACTCCAGTATTCTTGCCTTCAGAATCCCATGGACAGAGGAGCCTGGCGGGCTATTGTTCATGGGGTTGCAAAGTCATATAAAGACAAATCACTCAGTTTAAAAATAGGCAAATGATCTGAATAGACACTTAAAATGGGAACACATGTAAGAATTAAAGATTTTAAAATTTAAAAAAATAAATTAATTAATTAATTAATTAAAAAAAAAAAAGGAAGGACTACTATACTGGAGGATAACCAAGAGAATAAAAAAAAAAAAAAAAAAGAAAGAAACATGGTAGGGGCTAGGGGTGGGAATAGGGGTGGTGGGTCACGCCCAATTTGCCATGACAGCTTGCCAGTCTCTAATACAATATTTCAACTTCAAAAAAAAAAAAAAAGACAATATACAGATGGCCAATAAACGCATGAAAAGATGCTCAGTCCCACCAGTCATCAGGGGAATGCAAGTCAGACCCACAGTAAGCTTCCACTTCACACCCACTGGGATAGCTATAATGAAAACATCAGACAATAACAAGTGTTGATGAGAATGGAGAGAAATGAGAACCCTTACGTACTGTTGGTGGGGATATAAGATGGTGCAGCCACTTTAAACAATCCAGAGGTTTCTGAAATGGTTAAAAATAGAGTCACCAGTGTTTCCACTCCTAGGGACACACCCAAGAGAAATGAAAAGACATGCAAAAAGTTTCACGTGAACATTTCTAGCAGCATTATTCATAAGAGCCAAAAGGTGTAAATAACCCAATTCCATTATGAATGGATTTAAAAATTTGGTATATTCATACAATGCAGTATAATTGAGGCATAAAGGGAATGAAGCCCTGACTCACACTACAACACAAACTTTGAACACATACACTGTGCTAAGAAGCCAGTCACAAAAAAAATATGTTGTGTGTTTCCATTTGTAGGAAATGCCCAGCACAGGTAAATCCACGCAGATGGAAAGTAGATTAGTGATCGCTTAGAGTCGGGGGACATGGGGGTTAGGGGATGATAGTTAAAGAAACATGGGGGTGTTCTTTCTGAGACAAGACAAATGTTCTAAGGTTGACTAAGGCGATGTTTGTTCACATTTGTGAGTGTACAGAAAACCATTGGGCTGTACATTTTAAATGGGCGAATTGTATGGTGTGTAAATTATTTCTCAGTAAACTGTTATAAGAAGATCTTGGGGTTTTATCAAAGCATTTTTTTAAAAAATCAACATTGCTTCCCATGGAGAACTGCTCTGAAGGTTTTTGGTTTTCTGGGGAAACTATTTCCTGGAGAAAGCTGCTAGGACTTGAGTCCCAGGTCTGCACGTGGGGGCCACCAGAGCCCTTGTAGCCTTGGCTGAGTGCGGCGAGGGTCCCTGCCAGCCGCCCGCCCCCAGGAGGGGCTGCTCAGTGTCCACACAAGAAGGCAGAAGGCAGTCACATGAGAGCCTATTCGGCATCTCCAGGCCACGAAGTCAAGGTGATAGCCCTTGACTCCTGGCTGGGGTGAGGCGTGGTGAGATCCAGGCCCCCCGCCCCCGATGCTGGCCCTACCTGGTCCAAGTGGGGCGCCTGCCACAGCCCTGGCCTACATTCTGCCTGGTTCCTTTTGAGGCTACTTGTGGAGCACACACACACACACACACACACACACACACACACGGCTTCTCAACCAAGGTCATTTCCTAAGGTAGTAAAAAAATTCTTCTTAAAGGAAAAAATTTCCTTTGAGGGTTCTTTTTAAAAAAAGGTTCCAATATTTTCAAACCATTCCAGAAGGCTCAGTCCTACTTTTTAAACCTCACAGCCCTGTTTCTTAAATCTGCTTAAAACTTGTCTCCTTGAGCTGGATATCAGGAATCTCAGGGGATCCCACTACGGCCACTGGGTCTGAGATGCACCGGCACCCCTGGCTCAAGGGGCAGCCCCTGAAGCGGCCCCGCGGCTTCCTCTCCAATCCTGCCGGTCCTCAGCACAGCTGCCAGCGGGCCCTTCACCACGGAGGGCGGGCCGCCCTCACCGCAGCCCTCCTGGGCCCACTCAGGGCCGCGGGGACACGTAGTTGGCTGCGTCACCCCACCACGCCCCGCTGCCCAAGCCCCAGGACACTGGCAACCCTGCCCGGGCAGGCAGCCCCCGGATGCAAACTCCTGCTGGGGCATCACACTCATGGCTCCCCTCTCCTGGAACGCTCTTCTGCAAAACACCTGCTCTACGCCCCTCCCTGAGCTCTTGGCCCCCATCCCTGGAGGGGCATCCCCGCCTGCCACGCCTGAAACTAACACCCCATTCCAACCACCACACACACACCTCTCCTCTCCCTTTCCTGCCATTTCCCCCTCGGCGTTTGCACCATTTACCAAAGCACGTGCTGCCCTGTGCTTCGTCTCAGGTGTGTCCGGCTCTGTGTGACCCCGTGGACTGCAGCCCTCCAGGCCCCTGTGTCTGTGGGATTCTCCAGGCAAGAATGCTGGAGTGGGTTGCCATGCCCTCCTCCGGGGGATCTTCCCGACCCAGGGAGCGAACCCAGGTCTCCTGCATTGCAGGCAGATTCTTTACCCCTGAGCCACAAGCGAAGCTTTAGTTAGTTAGCTTGTGGACTGTCTCCCACCAGTTCATAAGCCTTGGGGGGCAGTGCTTATCTTTTTGGATTCCTGCTTCATCCCCTGTGCCCCAGCTTTTGAAATCCAGACTTTCAAGGAAACAGTGCTCTTCACTGTACTGCCCACCAGGGCGGGGGCCCAGGAACTTGAATGGGAAACAACCACATCTTTCACACTCTCACTAATTCCACAAGGCTTAGCTTTTCCTTCCAGGAGCGAACACAGACAGCAGGCCGCAGCAGCACCAGCACCTCTAGGGCCTTTCTGCAGAGACTTCAAGGTTGTCAATGGTCATCGCGACTCCAGAATTCTGGTAACGAGAGGTCCCATTGTCAGATTTTATTTAATGCATCAATACTGAGGAAGCACCTATGGGGCAGTACCAGAAACGGGATTTTTTTAACGTTTCGATAACTACTCAGTATAATTAATTTTCTTTGTAATCCTTTGCATTTTATTTTATGCATTAAAAACACTGTTCTGGACTTCCGTGGTGGCCCAGTGGGTAAGAATCTACCCTCCAATGCAGGGGCCATGAGTTCGATCCCTGGTCCAGGAAGGTTCCACATGCTGTGGAGCAACTAAGCCCGAGCCCGCGCTCCAGGGCAGGAGAAGCCACCACCGCGAGAAGCCTCGCTCCACAAGGGAGGGCGGCCCCTCTCGCCACAACTGGAGAAGGTCCGTGCCCAGCCACCAAGGCCCAGCACAGCCTGCAGACACAAACCAGGCCGCTGCTCCGAGAAGGGTGTGGAGGCTTCACCAGGCTGACACAGGGGTCCACGCCAGGAAAGACAAACGGCCCTGGGCGGAGGCATCTGCGTCTATGCTGTCCCAAGCATGCTTGGGACACGGTCTGAGTCCACGTCGGCCCACTGAGATTTCAGGGTTTTTTCATGATCTGCTACAGTTTTGCTCCACAGCATACAGGTTTTGTGTTCGTTTGCAGTACACACTTTTCAAAGTAACAGAACGAGGAGAAGAGAACTCCTGACTTAGATCAACAGCCTCCCTGGGCCCAGCTGGGCTCCAGAATTTGCAGGCCTCACTGTGGGCCAGGTCCTGGGCCAACACGACACAGGCATTAAGCAGATAATAATCCGTTTTTCTTGCTTTCTTGTAATCCAGGCTTACTGTAAATATGAAAGCAATGAACATGGATCGGGGAAGACAGGGTTAATCCTCCTTCATCCCAGCTCTGCCCATACCTCTGCTCTTGCAGAGCAGACCCATTCGTACCAGCTGGCTGTCAGTCTTTTTAAACCTTGTTTTAAGGACTTTAGAAACAGACATTTCCATACAGCTTAAGAAAAAAAACAGACAGCATGGGCCATGATCTGTCTATTGCTCTGCATCGCATTTCCTCAGCAGCCTTCCCTGCCATACATGGGGAACCATCTCATTCCTTGCAGAGGGCTCAGAGAACTCTGCTTAGTAGAGATGAAAGCCCATCTATTCAACCAGCCCTGGGCTGATAAGTTTCCTATTGTTTGCTACTGAAAACAATGCTATAACAACAAAACGTTGACAATTTAAAGACATTATTTTTTAAAAGTTGTTTAAACCTGGTAAACTGAAAACCACAAAACATAATTGAGAAAATATTAAAAGGTGTAAATAATAATAGAGATATATCATATTCATGGGTTACAAAAACTATACTAGAAAGAGGTAAATTCTCCCCACACAATAAAGATATCAGCAGGTTTACTTTCGCAGAAACTAACATGCTGCTTATAAAATTTACAGGGACATGCAAAAGGCCAAGGATAATTGGGGTAATCATGAAGAAACTTAGACTACCAGCTCTCAGTGTTAGTCGCTCAGTCGTGTCCAACCCCATGGACTGTAGCCTGCAAGACTCCTCTGTCCATGGGGTTCTCCAGGCAAGAATACTGGAGTGGGTTGCCATGCCCTCCTCCAGGGGATCATCCCACCCCAGGGACCTAACCCAGGTCTCCCACACTGTAGACAGATTCTTTACCATCTTAGCCACCAGGGAAGTCCACCAGCTCTCAGGGTTTACTTTAGAATGACAATAATCATGTTACCGTGTGACTGGTGCAAGGACAGACCCAAAGTCCAGAAACAGAAGCACACGTGTGACAAGTGAAGGCCCTGGGCTGACCAGCTGACCCCTACCTCTCACACCACACAGAAATCAAGTCTACAGAGATCTGCAGTTAAATATGGAAGATAAAACAAGAGTGCTTCTAGATTACAAACACAGGAGAATATCTTTAACTAGTGATAGGCAAAGACACACTGAACAGGACACGAAACCTTCAGCCATGAAATTAAAAAACGGATAAATTTCACTACCTAAAATTAAATCCTTTTCTTCACAATGATACCTTTGAGAATAAAAAGGCAAGCCACTGTGTGCAAGAAGATATTTACAAGATACACAATCAACAAAAATATAATACAAGAATATAAAGAATACCATCGAGTAAAAGCACATACCTTAATAGAAAGATGGAAAAAGACTTGAAAAGGCAACGCACCAAAAAACCCAGGTATTCACATGGCTGATAAATGTAAAAAAGATGTTAAACACTCATTGGATCACAGAGAAAGCAAGGGAATTCCAGAGAAACATCTACTTCTGCTCCATTGACTCAGCCTTTGACTGTCTGGATCACAAACTGTGGAAAATTCTTCAGCAGGGGAATGCCAGACCACCTTAGCTGTCTCCTGAGAAAACTGCAGGTGGGCCAAGAATCAGCAGTTAGAACTGGACATGGAACAACTGACCGGTTCAAAATTGGGAAAGGCCTATGTCAGGGCTATATATCGTCCCCTTGCCTTCTTAAGTTTTATGCAGAGTACATCATGCAAAATGCTGTGCTGGATGAATCAAAAGCTGGAATCAAGATTGCTGGGAGAAATAGCAATAACCTCAGATATGCAGATGACACCACTCTAATAGCAGAAAGTGAAGAGGAACTGAAAAGTCTCTTGATGAGGATGAAAGAGGAGAGTGAAAAATCTGGCTTAAAACTCAACACCCAAAACACTAAGATCATGGCACCCAGTCCCATTACTTCGTGGCAAACAGACGGAGAAAAAGTGGAAGCAGCGACAGATTTTATTTTCTTGGGTTCCAAAATCACTGCAGATTAAAATACGTTTGCTCCTTGGAAGAAAAGCTATGACAAACCTAGACAGCATATTAAAAAGCAGAGACATTACTTTGCCGACAAAGTTCCACCTAGCCAAAGCTATGGTTTTTCCAGTAGTCATATATGGATGTGAGAGCTGGGCTATAAAGAAAGCTGAGGTTTGAAAAATTAATGCTTTCGAACTGCAGTGCTGGGGAAGATTCTTGAGCGTCCCTTGGACTGCAAGGAGATCCAGTCAGTCAATCCTGAAGGAAATCAACCCTGAATATTCACTGGAAAGACTAATGCGGAAGCTGATACTGCAATACTTTGGCCACCTGATGCGAAGAGTCGATTCTTTGGAAAAGACCCTGATAGTGGGAAAGATTAAAGGCAGGAGAAGAAGGGGCAGCAGAGGATGAGATGGTTGGATGGCATCACCGAACATAAATCTGAAAGTGAACATAAATCTGAAAATTAAACCACAAAGAGATGCCTCCACCAGAATAGCTAATGATAGAAGTAGATAACACTTTGTGTCAGTGATAATACCAGATAGCTATCAGGGATAACACTCTCACGCGCTGCTGCTGGTGGTTGTGTAACTGACACACATGCTGGGCAGCATCTGCTATGACCGAACACTCAGCAACCCCACAGGCATTTTTTTTTCATGGACCTTTAAGTTTGGATAGGTACTGCCAAATACTCTCAACCACCAAAACAGAAGACTCCTATTACTGGAAGTGCTAGTCAGGGCAATCAGGGAAGAAAAAGGCAAAAGGCAGCGGGATTGGAAAAAAGACGTAAAATGTACCATTTCAGATGACATGATTTTGTGTATAGGAAACCCTAAAGACCCCACCCCCAAAACTGATAGATCTAATCAACAAATTTGGAAAATTGTAGAATACAAAATCAACAAACAAAAATTGGCATTTCTGCACACTAACGGTTATCTGAAAAATAAACAAATAAGCCCATTTACAGTAGCGTCAAAATCAATAAAATATAGAGGCATAAATGCAGCCAAGGCGAAAGAGTTCTACCCTGAAAACTATTGTTGATGAGAGAAAGTGAACAAGACGTAAATATACAAGAAAATATCCTGTGGTCATGAGCTGGAGGACTTAATACTGTTAAAATGTTCATTCTGTAAGCTCTCTACAGTTCAACGAAACCCCACCTTTGCATGAAATGCTCCCGTGGTATCTCTAAGTTTCTTGAAGCGATCCTAGTCTTTCCCACACTGTTGTTTTCCTCTATTTCTTTGCATTGTTCATGTAGGAAGACTTTCTCATCTCTCTTGCTGTTCCTTGAAACTGCATTCAGATGGGTATAGCTTTCCTTTTCTCCTTTGCCTTTAGCTCCTCTTCTTTGCTCAGCTCTTTGTAAGGCCTTTTTGCATTTCTTCTTCTTGGGGATGGCTTTCTCATGGCCTCCAGCACAACGTGACAAACCTCTGTCCACAGTTCTTCAGGTAAGTAATCCAGGTATATGCCAGTGATGCTGAGGAAGCTGAATGGTTCTATGAAGACTTATGAGGTCTCCTAGACTGAACACCTTAAAAAGACGCCCTTTCCATCACAGGGGACTGGAATGCAAAAGTAGGAAGTCAAGAGACATCTGGAGTGTTTGGCCTTGGAGTACAAAACGAAGCCGGGCAAAGGCTAATAGAGTTTTGCCAAGAGAACGCTCTGGTCATAGCAAACACCCTCTTCCAACAACACAAGAGAACACTCTACACATGGACATCACCAGAGGGTCAACACCGAAATCAGATTGATTATATTCTTTGCAGCCAAAGATGGAGTCGCTCTATACGTTCAATAAAAACAACACTGGGAGCTGACTGTGGCTCAGATCATGAACTCTTTCTTGCAAAATTCAGACTTAAATTGAAGAAAGTAGGGAAAACCACTAGACCATTCAGGTATGAGCTAAATCAAATCCCTTACGATTGTACAGTGAAGTGACAAATATACTCAAAGGTTAGATCTGATATGTAGGTCTCTATCCAGATCATGGAATACTAGCATTTCATTACAGTATTCCAGTATAAATATATAATGGAATAATGGAACTATTCAGTCACAAAAATAAGGAAATTCTGCCATTTGTGACAATATGGATGGACCTTGAGGGCATTATGCCAAGTGAAATAAGTCAGAGAGAGAAAGACAAATATGGTCTCCTGATATGTGACCAGACTCATAGAAACAGATCAGATTTGTGGTTGCCAGAGGTAGGGGACGTGGGGAACTGGATGAAGGTGGTCAAATGGTACAAACATCCTTTTTATAAGTTGTAAGATAAATGAGTTCTCAGGACATAATATATAATATGCTGACTACGGCTAATAATACCTTTTTTCCCCCCTGCAGTAGACGCAAGGGGTCCTAACCATTGGCCCACCCAGGAATTCCCAACAATATCATTTTGTATATTTGAAAGCTGCTAAGATCTGATAGATAGAGTGCCTGATGAACTATGGACCGAGGTTCATGACATCGTACAGGAGACAGGGATCAAGATCATCCCCATGGAAAAGAAATGCAAAAAAGCAAAATGGCTGTCTGGGGAAGTCTTACGTATAGCTATGAAAAGAAGAGAAGCAAAAAGCAAAGGAGAAAAGGAAAGATATAAGCATCTGAATGCAGAGTTCCAAAGAATAGCAAGAAGAGATAAGAAAGCCTTCCTCAGCGATCAACGCAAAGAAATAGAGGAAAACAACAAAATGGGGAAGACTAGAGATCTCTTCAAGAAAATTAGAGATACCAAGGGAGCATTTCATGCAAAGATGGGCTCGATAAAGGACAGAAATGGTATGGACCTAACAGAAGCAGACGATATTAAGAAGAGGTGGCAAGAATACACGGAAGAACTGTACAAAAAAAGATCTTCATGACCAAGATAATCATGATGGTGTGATCACTCATCTAGAGCCAGACATCCTGGAATGTGAAGTCAAGTGGGCCTTAGAAAGCATCACTATGAACAAAGCTAGTGGAGGTGATGGAATTCCAGTGGAGCTGTTTCAAATCCTGAAAGATGATGCTGTGAAAGTGCTGCACTCAATATGCCAGCAAATTGGGAAAACTCAGCAGTGGCCACAGGACTGGAAAAGGTCAGTTTTCTTTCCAATCCCAAAGAAAGGCAACGCCAAAGAATGCCCAAACTACCACACAATTGCACTCATCTCACACGCTAGTAAAGAAATGCTCAAAATTCTCCAAGCCAGGCTTCAGCAATACGTGAACCGTGAACTTCCAGATGCTCAAGCTGGTTTTAGAAAAGGCAGAGGAATCAGAGATCAAATTGCCAACATCCGCTGGATCATGGAAAAAGCAAGAGAGTTCCAGAAAAACATCTATTTCTGCTTTATTGACTATGCCAAAGCCTTTGTGTGGATCACAATAAACTGTGGAAAATTCTTCAAGAGATGGGACTACCAGACCACCTAACCTGCCTCTTGAGAAATCTGTATGCAGGTCAGGAAGCAATAGTTAGAACTGGACATGGAACAACAGACTGGTTCCAGATAGGAAGAGGAGTATGTCAAGGCTGTCTATTGTCACCCTGCTTATTTAACTTCTATGCAGAGTACATCATGAGAAATGCTGGGCTGGAAGAAACACAAGCTGGAATCAAGATGGCCGGGAGAAATATCAATAACCTCAGATATACAGATGACACCACCCTTATGGCAGAAAGTGAAGAGGAACTAAAAAGCCTCTTGATGAAAGTGAAAGAAGAGAGTGAAAAAGTTGGCTTAAAACTCAACATTCAGAAAACGAAGATCATGGCATCTGGTCCCATCACTTCATGGGAAATAGATAGGGAAACAGTGGAAACAGTGTCAGACTTTATATTTTTGGGCTCCAAAATCACTGCAGATGGTGACTGCAGCCATGAAATTAAAAGAAGGAAAGTTATGACCTACCTAGACAGCATATTGAAAAGCAGAGACATTGCTTTGCCAACAAAGGTCCGTCTAATCAAGGCTATGGTTTTTCCAGTGGTCATGTATGGATGTGAGAGTTGGACTGTGAAGAAGGCTGAGTGCCAAAGAATTGATGTGTTTGAACTGTGGTGTTGAAGAAGACTCTTGAGAGTCCTTTGGACTGCAAGGAGATCCCACCAATCCATTCTAAAGGAGAACAGCCTTGGGTGTTCTTTGGAAAGAATGATGCTAAAGCTGAAACTCCAGTACTTTGGCCACCTCATGGAAGAGTTGACTCATTGGAAAAGACTCTGATGCTGGGAGGGATTGGGGGCAGGAGGAGAAGGGGACGACCGAGGATGAGATGGCTGGATGGCATCACTGACTCGATGGATGTGAGTCTGAGTGGACTCTGGGAGTTGGTGATGGACAGGGAGGCCTGGCGTGCTGTGATTCATGGGGTCGCAAAGAGTCGGACACGACTGAGCAACTGAACTGAACTGAATACTCATAATAAATAATTCATCCCTTTGCAATTAATTTATTGTTATAAAAGGGCTTCCCAGTGATAAAGAATCCACCTGCCAATGCAGGAGATGTGGGTTCAAACCCTGGGACAGGAAGATGCCCTGGATAAGGAAATGGCAACCTGCTCCAGTGTTCTTGCCTGGAGAAGTCCACAGACAGAGGAGTCTGGTGAGCTACAGTTCACGGGGTCACCAAGAGTTGGACATGGCTGAGTATGCAGGGCACATTGTCATGAAGGATAAATAGTTCATGATTCCACTTCTATCAGGAACCCAGAAGAGTCAAATTTATAGAAAAAGAAAGTTGATGGTGGCTGCCAGGGGCTGGGGAGGCAGGAGAGAGTCACTGTTTAACGAGGATGAAGCTTCAGCTTTGCAAGATGAAGTCTGGAGATGGATGGTGGTGAGTGTTGTACAATGATGTGAATGTTGACTCCCACTGAACTGTGCTCTTGGCGATGGTTAAAATGGCATATGTTACGTATATTTAGCAAATTAAATTAAAAAGAAAATTATTGAGTGCCTGTTAGGTGCCTGGCACTGCTCTTCATGCTGGGAATACAGCTGTGAATCAGAGACGAACGTTTCCTGCTCCAGAGACTTATATTCTGTAAGACCTATAACCCAGGTGAGTTGTTATTAGTCAACATTTTTGCTAATATAATTGGTGACCACGGCATCTTACTGCTTTAACTGGCATCTTCTAATTGCTAGGAGGGTCAGTATCTTTTCGTATATTCATGCACCGTTTGTATTTCTTCTGTGAAGGGCCTGCTGACAGCATGTGCTTGTACTTTCTATTGGGTTGTTGGCCTTTTTCTTATTAACTTGTAAGAGCCCTTTGTATATGATGGCTGTTACTGCTTTTGTCTATTTATAGCTTCCCTGGGACTTACCTATAGCTCAGATGGTAAAGAATCTGCTTGCAACGCAGGAGACTCGGGTTCAAGCCCTGGGTCAGGAAGATCCCCTGGAGAAGGGAATGGCTACCCACTCCAGTATTCTTGCCTGGAGAATTCCCTGGACAGAGGAGTCTGGAGGCCTACAGTCCATGGAGTATTAAAGAGATGGACATGACTGAGTAACTCTCTCTCACTCACTCACTCACTCACACACACACACACACACACACACACATACACACACACACACTCACACCTTTCCTGACAGCTCAGTTGGCAAAGAATCCGCCTGCAATGCAGGAGACCCTGGTTTGATTCCTGGGTTGGGAAGATCCCCTGGAGAAGGGTTAGGCTGCTCACTCCAGTATTCTTGAGTTTCCCTTGTGGCTCAGCTGGTAAAGAACCCGCCTGCAATGCACGAGAGCTGTGTTTGATCCCTGGGTTGGGGAAATTCCCTGGAGAAGGGAAAGGCTGCCCACTCTAGTACACTGGCCTAGAGAATGCCACGGCCTGCATAGCCCATGGGGTCGCAAAGAGTCGGACACGACTGAGCGACTTCCCCTTTCACTTTCCCCGTTGCAAATTGTGTGGTGGTTTGAGCCTCCTTTGGCATTGCCTTTCTCTGGGATGGGAACGAAAACTGACCTTTTCCAGTTTTGTGGCCACTGCAGAGTTTTCCAAATGTGCTGGCATATAGAGTGCAGCCTTTCACAGCATCATCTTTCAGGATTTGAAACAGCTCAACTGCAATTCCATCACCTCCACTAGCTTTGTGCATAGTGGTGCTTTCGAAGGCCCAGTTGACTCCACACTCCCGGGTGTCTGGCTCTAGGTGAGTGGTCACATGACTGTGGTAATCTGGGTCGTTAAGGTCTTTTTTGTAGAGTTCTTCTGTGTGTTCTTGCCACCTCTTCTTCGTGTCGTCTGCTTCTGTTAGGTCCCCATCGTTTCCGTCCTTTATTGAGCCCATCTTTGCGTGAAGTGTCCCCTGGGGTCTCTAACTTTCTTGAGGAGATCTCTGGTGTTTCCCACCCTATTGCTTTCGTCAGCTTAGCTTTGGGTTTCTCCTCAGCTGCATCCCTGCTTCTGGGCACCTGTAGGTCAATCTTTTTCTTTCATGGTTTCTGGGGCTTTGTTTCAGATGATAGTTTCCATCCCAAGATTTAAAAGCAAAATTTGCGTATATTTTATCCTTGCGCTTTGAGAGCGCCCTTTCCCACCCCTAGTAGAGCTTTCTGGGTAGTGGTCCCACGGCCGCTGACCTACTTGCAAGAGGTCTCCGTACTCGGACAGCTGCCCAGGCAGGAGACGGTACCAAGAAGCTTGTCATCAAGGTGACAGCTCCTTTCCCGGGCATGGGGCTGCTCCTGGGTAGCTGGTTTGGAGCTAGGCTGGATGGCGGTCCTTGCCACCACAGTCAGGGCGCCAGGGTCGGCCATAGGCAGGGCGCCAAGCTCAAACAGCACATTCTGCAGAGTGGGTCCACCCAGCACATCTTCCCTTCCATGTGGCCATTCACGCCTGATTTCCCCAGACCAGCGTTTGCTGTGAACTGGTTGAGGCAGTAACAGTCCAAGGGAGATACAGCCTCAGAGGAGCTTCGACCAGGCGAGTGGGCCTTGAGGAGGCCACGCTGACCCGCCTCTGCCCGTCTCCCTCAATAAGGCCCGGGAAGCAGGCCACACAAAGTGGGTGAACGCCACATGGAGGCCAGAGGGTCACACAGGTGGAATCAGACCAGAAGTAGCCTTTACAGACGGCTTCCGTCCAGTCTGACCACATGCACTTAGGTTCCCTCCCTGTCTCCTTGTGGCTCATTTCTCTCCAGTGCTGAATACTACTCTGTCGTCTGCGTGCACCACAGTCCCCTCAGCCATCTGCTCCAGGGCCTCCTGGTTGCTTCCGAGTTTTGGCAGCTGCGGATAAAGCTGCCGTGGGGTGCCCAGGCAGGTTTCTGTATGGACACACGTTTTCAGCTCTGTGGGTAGGAACCCAAGAGCACGACTGCTAAACCGGGGGGTGAGAGAAAGCTCGGGTCTACAAGGCACCGCAACCGTCTTCCGAGGGGCCGCGGCACCTCCATCCCCCCGCAGGGGTGCCACCAGCACCAGCCAGGCCTCACGTCCATCTGCACCGAGGGGCTAAAGCTTCACAGACGAGGGAGGCCAGCCCAGCCTGGAAGGGGCCCAGACCTGGCGGGAGCTCAGGGCACAGAGGAGCTCCAGCGCAGTGAATGGAGAAGACCCCAAACCCGCCCTCAGCACTGAGTCCTGGGGGCACTCAGTCCACACAGATCCCCCCCAGTTCCTCCACAAGCCAGACCCTGAGCCCAGCACTTCTGAGGAGCAGGGACAGGTCCGGGTGCGGCTGGGGTTTAAGGTCACAGGACCTGGTTGGGGTCCAGGGAAGAGCCGGGGCCCTAGGAAACCCTGAGACGAGACCACCACCTCCAAGATGGAGATAGCATCACCCCGGCAGGGGCAGCTCAAAGGACAGGCGAGGCCTGGCCCCTGGGACCCCTGTAATGTGCTGCACCCCTGAGACGTGTTAGGGGCACGGGGCCGCTTCTCTGGGACCTTGGGTGGCTTTCAGCCACTTCTTGCCAAAGTCTGATCTGTGCAGAGAAACAGAATTAAATGAATTTTTCAGTTTTTATAGGCAAGTAAGGTATCTCTACCTGATGTGAAGAGCTAACTCATTGGAAAAGACCCTGACGCTGGGAAAGATTGAGGGCAGGAGGAGAAGCGGGCGATAGAGGATGAGATGGTTGGATGGCATCAACGACTCGATGGACATGAGTTTAGGTAAACTCCGGAGTTGGTGATGGACAGGGAGGCCTGGTGTGCTGCGATTCATGGGGTCGCAAAGAGTCAGGCATGACTTAGCAACCAAACAACAATGAAAGCATCTCCTTGACAAAAGTAAGCTTCTCACAAGGCAGTGACAGAGCAGCTTAGGAAGCGCAGATCATCAGGAAAGGCGCTTCTGCTGGGGTCACTGGAGATGTTGGGGCCGGGGGGCTGGATTCTGCCGGGGTCACTGGAGATGTTGGGGCGGGGGTTGGATTCTGCCGGGGTTACTGGAGATGTTAGGGGTGGGGGGCTGGATTCTGCCGGGGTCACTGGAGATGTTGAGGCGGGGGGCTGGATTCTGCCGGGGTCACTGGAGATGTTCAGGCGGGGGGCTGGATTCTGCCAGGGTCACTGGAGATGTTGGGGCGGGGGGCTGGATTCTGCCGGGGTCACTGGAGATGTTGGGGCCGGGGGGCTGGATTCTGCCGGGGTCACTGGAGATGTTGGGGCCGGGGGGCTGGATTCTGCCAGGGTTACTGGAGATGTTAGGGGCGGGGGGCTGGATTCTGCCGGGGTTACTGGAGATGTTGGGGCGGGGGGCTGGATTCTGCCGGGGTTACTGGAGATGTTAGGGGCGGGGGGCTGGATTCTGCCGGGGTTACTGGAGATGTTGGGGCGGGGGGCTGGATTCTGCCAGGGTTACTGGAGATGTTGGGGCGGGGGTTTGGATTCTGCCAGGGTTACTGGAGATGTTAGGGGCGGGGGGCTGGATTCTGCCGGGGTCACTGGAGATGTTGGGGCGGGGGGCTGGATTCTGCCGGGGTCACTGGAGATGTTGGGGCCGGGGGGCTGGATTCTGCCGGGGTCACTGGAGATGTTAGGGGCAGGAGGGGGTGGATTCTGCCGGGGTTACTGGAGATGTTAGGGGCAGGGGGGTTAGATTCTGCCAGGGTTACTGGAGATGTTAGGGGCAGGGGGGTTGGATTCTGCCAGGGTTACTGGAAATGTTGGGGCGGGGGGTTGGACAAAAGCAGTAACACAAATACATGAGACCCCTGCAAAGCCCAAGTCGTTCCTGGACCCTGGAAAGAGGCCAACGGGATGTTCTGCTGCTTTATAAACACTAAGGGCCCCACCTGAACACAGAACTCCGTCGCAAACACCCTGTGCTCAATGTGACTCTGCCGAAGCTGGAGTAGCTAGAAGACGTCACAGGAAGCCCTCTGGAGCATCAAACGGAAGAATCTGTCAGCTGGTGTCCCGCCTCTGATGGCCCTGGCAGGCACCCAGAGCCGACCCCTTAGGTAACGGACAATGAGGCTTGCAGCCGCAGAGGACTGGAAGAATTAATTGCGTTTCGTGAAACTGGACCACAAGTTGCCAGACAGAAGCTACACTTCACGGACCGGCTTTCCTTCCACGTGTAGTTGTGGCGGCGGAGCGCGTTCCCAGGTGATGCCTGCGGCCTCCCCGCCCGCGCTCAGGGGCCAGTATACCGGGAGGGGTGAGAGGGGGTTCATTTTTACCCCTAACGGACTCGCACAACGACCGGCCTCTTCATTTTCCTAAAGCCCGAGCCCTAATGATCACGGTGTCGGGGGCCGTGGGGGTACAGCTGCAAACACCACGCCATGGCGCTTTGCCTTGTGAGATGTACTTTCCTCCTAAAAGGAGATGACTCCTCACTCCACTGCACACACTCAGGCCTCTGGGGGCAAGCACACACCCCTCTCCGCTCCCCCCATGTGCAGAGCCCTGGGGTGGGGCTGCTCTGACCCCATGCAGGGGACCCCCACGCAGGAGGGGATGACAGAGCCTGGGGCACTCAGGGTTTGCTCCGTTCTGGGCGGCAGTCAAGAGGCAGATGTGGGCGGGAGACAAGCCAGCGCCGGGTAGGATGGAGAGAGTGATTCCGACCGTTGTTTTTTTTTCCTAGAACTTTCCTAATCAGAATGGATCTCACTGTCAAGGCGGCTAGCAGCCGTCAGAGGTGAGCTACGGCCAAGGCAATTTCCTGGCCACGTGGACGGTGGGCCTGGTGCTCTTGGACTTGACTTTTTTTTTTTTTAGTCAAACAGGAATCAATATTTAAGATTATGCAATGTCCGTACCAGCCTGAAGTAGCTGCCAACCCAAGGACAAGGGCTGGATAATTTACAAGGCAAGGAATCCATTCTTTTTGAGAGGGGGTAAGGGGGAAAAAAAAATCAAGATTTAAGCTTTTTTATCCTGGGCTGAACTTTTCTCCTCCATTCTTAATGGCACCAGACATAAATAAACCATCCATTTTGTTTTGTATGAACAGTCTGGACTGTGCAGACAGACGCTGAGCAACTGACAGGCTGGTTAGATCCCGACCATGGGTGGGAGCCGTGACTGTCTTGTAAACAGTACACAGGTACAGGTTCCCAGCCTACAGCCGTGGAGCCCGATCTGAACCTGTCCTCCTATTCTTCTGCCCCACGATGGGCAAGAGAAAGCTTTTTTATTGTCAGCGACTAATGGTTCTGTGTCCCATATTTTTAATGTGAAGATCAAATATTTATAAATGCCTTATCAATAGCATTCCATAACCCGGCCCTCCTGAACCCGCAGATATGGGCTGTGCTCACTCACAGATCAGAGGTTGTAGGTCGCGGGAGCCAAGAGCGCTGCACCTGTGCTCACCAGGGTCTGGCCTGCTGTTTATTCACCGGGCAAGGCCTGTTCATCAAGAAGCCCTCATCAGGATTAGAATAAGCTCCCTTTGTCCCCAGTTACTGGGATCACTGGCCTCCACCACCCCAGGGGTGACCCCAGGTGACCTACCTCAATGCTGCCCATCACGGGGTGTCCCAGGGGTTGTCAGGAGGCACCGAGTCCTCCCCACCGCCTGGAAGTGAAGGGCAGGAAGAGATGGCCTTTGAGGGGAGCACCAGCTGGGCGCCACACAGGGGCAGGGAGGGCCCGGCTGGGTCCTGGGGGGCGGGCAGGAGCCCTGAGGAGGCCAGGACGCCCACCTTTTCCTCCTGGGCCATTTAACCACCCAAACTGGGTGGCAGAGCCCAGCTATGACGGAGTTGGGGGGAACTCGGGCCATGGCGTGGGGGGCGGTGATGGGGGTGGATGGGGGCACAGGGCATGAGGGGGGCCACGCCCTCTGGCCAGTGTGACTCTGCAGGGGGACAGTAGCGGGTCAGCATCACTGAGTCACAACGTAATCAATACCATTCCTGCTGGGAAAGCCCTGCGGGGACTTGGAGCAAAGAGCCAGGGTACACACAGCACCGTCCGCTCTCCACTCTGACCATGAGCGGACGGGACGGGGGCTCAGCTCCCTTCCCCGATGCCCGTTTAAGGCGGGGAGCTCCTGCCCTCGGTGCCCCCCGCAGCCCCCAGGCGGATGGATGCGCCTGGCTGCTTGGGGCAGGGGGCGGTGCTCGGCACTCAGACCTGGGGCCTCGAGGAGTGACTGTGAGCTCCCCAGAGGTGTGCGGTGTGCACACAGGGGCTCTGCAAATGCTCGAGTGTGGCATGCTCCACACTGGTCTTGTTTCCACATGTGACGCCCGTCCTTCCTCAGGATGAGCCAGAGACTAGCCAGGTAGGCAGAACCCTGCAAGACAGATGTAGGAGACCACCGCGGGGCTGGAATCCTGGGGGGTGTGCACCCCCAGCCCCGCTGGACAGCAAGCCCCTGGGAGGTGGGCCAGGTCCCGGGGCTCTCATCCAGATACCCCGCCGGCAAGAGAAGGACTGCGATTCCTGTCCTGAGAGAGGAGCTGGAGGGCTGGAGCCGGGCCACCCACCGCGAGGCCCTGAGGAGGTGACACTGGCCTCACGGAGACGGAGCTGCCGGCCGCCCGCGGGGAGGCAGCCTGGGAGGGCTGCCTGCGGGGAGGCAGCCTGGGGGGCCATGCCGGGGCGGGGGTGCCTGGCTCGGGGGACGCCGGCTCCCGTCTGCACCGCGATGGTGATGAACGCGTATTGATTTCTTTAGAGCCTCTCTGGACTTCCCAGAGCACTTCATGCACTTATCGGAAAGTGCCTGAGACCAAATTGAAGACAGACCCAACAAGGAGAATCAATCCAAACGTGGAGGGCGGCTCAGGGCTTCGGAGCACATGGCGAGCCACCACAGGCCCTTAGCCACCCAGCTCCCAGTGCTTGAGGCAGACACTGCCCTCTGTTCTGCAGGAGGCTGCTGCCTCACAGGAAAACCCAAAGTAAGATGCTAGTGTCTGTACACTGGCAGCAGACGGCGGGCCTTTGGGGAATGGCTGCGGGGGGTCTGCAGACTCACAGGGGGGCGGCATCCCGGGCCCCTGAGCCACCAGCCTGCTGGGGGCCGCTGCCCTTCCCCATAGCTGCCTGCCCTGGGGTCCCAGCCCAGACCCTGCAGGCTGCTCTGGGCGCTCACTCAACACCCAGGCCCTCAGAAAACAAAACCGTTTTCTAGAACCTTTCTACCTGGAACCAGTTTCGGACTTCCAGGACAGAAGCACGCAGTGCACACCCACCGCCCCTCGCCTGGACCGACCTCCGGCTGTTTTCTCGGAGTCTCTTGGGAGGCGCACGTGGAGGGCATTCATCCCAGACCCTCAGGGCGCGTCTCAGCAGTGAGGACGCATTACTCGGTCAACGCAGCAATGCCCTACCCACATCGCCCCTCTGGTCCAGGACCCAGTCCAGGAGCAGGGCTGCAGTCGGATGCCCTGACTCTAGTCTCCTTTCATCTGGAACATTCTCAGTGCCTCTGTCTTTTCGGACATTGATGCTTTTGAAGAAAGCTCCATGTTTGCACGGCAGCTCTCCCCCTGGGCTGCTGGGCCAGAGGAACCCACGGTTCCTTCTGGAGTCACAGGGACCAGCTCCACCTCGGTCACCTCTGTGTGGCCACGTGGGTTCGGAGCCCATAGACAGCAGCACCACCGTTGAAGGAGTCAGGCCCACGACCGCCCACTTGAAGGTGCTCCCAGAGCAGGCATGGGGAGGGCGGAGGGCTCATGTCTCTCTGCGCTGCAGGTTTTGGACGTTGGCTCCTTGGCTCACAGACTCAGTATAGGCGGCAAGCCCTCAAGGTGTGCAGTGCCTGGCAGCCCATGGAGCCCTGGCTCAAGGCTCAGGTGACCAGCTCCCACCTGAGTCTCACCTGCAGCCTCAACGAGCAAGGATGCCAAGTCTGCTTCACTTTTGGCTGAGAGCAAACTTGACAAGTTCAGTTCAGTCACTTAGTCGTGTCTGACTCTTTGTGACCCCATGAACCGCACCACACTAGGCCTCCCTGTCCATCACCAACTCCCGGAGTTTACCCAAACTCATGTCCATTGAGTCGGTGATGCCATCCAACCATCTCATCCTCTGTCATCCCCTTCTCCTCCTGACCTCAATCTTTCCCAGCATCAGGGTCTTTTCAAATGAGTCAGCTCTCCACATCCGGTGGCCAAAGTATTGGAGTTTCAGCTTCGGCATCAGTCCTTCCAATGAACACCCAGGACTGGTCTCCTTTAGGATGGACTGGTTGGACCTCCTTGTAGTCCAAGGGACTCTCAAGAGTCTTCTCTAACACCACAGGTTAAAATCATCAATTCTTTGGTGCTCAGCTTTCTTTATAGTCCAACTTTCACATCCATACATGACTATTGGAAAAACCACAGCCTTGACTAGATGGACCTTTGTTGACAAAGTAAGGTCTCTGCTTTTTAATATGCTGTCTAGGTTGGTCAGCTTGACAAAGATCAACATTAAAAGTGATCTCCTTCCGTTCTTGGGAGCGTCTCCCCCATGGAGGCCCATAATCAGCTTGACAGACCCTGGGGGGCATCCAGGGAACCCCTTGGAGGCAGAAAAGCCCCTGAACACAGCTGTCCGCTCACCCTTCCCTGCCTCTGGGAACACGTGGGGAAAGAGTTGGGAGTGGAGGGAGGAAGCAGGACGCACTGAGTGTGGTGCAGAGTCTGCAGACGAAACAGTCGATGCTGACCAGCCAGGCCTGGCCCTGCAACTCCCGGGTGGGGCCTCTGGCCAGGGCACTGTGCCCTTGGGGGCTCGGTGCCCCCGAGGCAGCTGGGCCCCCCCCTCTTGTGTGTGCAGAGCAAGCGGGGCCTCAGGAAAGCGTGCTCCGGGCTGAGTCTGGGGTCTGCACGGGGCTTCTTTCGCTGCAGGGCCAGGCCGGGGCTTCAAGGCCCGTGGGCCAGCGGCTCTGCCCAGCCTCCTCTGTCTGCAGCCACACTTTGGGGAAGGGGCCCTGAAGGACACGTTCGTCTGAGATCACATAGTTCCCTTCAGAAGAAGAGAAGGGAAAGGAGGGTCTGGGGGCATGGGGGTCGTGGAGAGAGGGCTGAGAGCCAGCAAGCTGCTGGTCGATGGAGACGAGCACACACTCATTCCTGGAGCTGGCCGCCGCCACCCCATGACCTGAGACCCCAGAGGGCAGAGGGCCGGGCAGTCCCCGTGCAGAACCGCACTTTCAGGAGTTGTCACCATCCTGAGGCTCACACAGGAAAGAGGCTCCCCTCCAAGAAGCGACCTTCCTCACTAGGCTCTGTGATGGACCCAGAGGTGGGGCTGAGCGTGTGAAGAGGAGCCGGACGTGGAGATCGTCCAGGCCCTGGAAAACCAGGCAAACTGAGGAACACCTGGCCTGCAGGCGCTTCCCGCATTCCTCGGAGACATGAGTTTGCCACGACCGCCTGTGAGCCGTAGGGTCCGCGTCCCCTTAGAGCCATCACCCTGGAACCCCTTGGACCGGCGACAGGACTGAAGGAGGCTCTGTGAGCCCAGGAGCCTCCGCCTCCAGCCAGTGCATTGTCTGCTTTGCCCTTTGGACACACGGACCCGAGGCCCCCTCATGAGGGAGCCTTGGGCACGCGGGGGCACAGGGGAGAATGGAGGTACCCCATCCACAGGAGCAGCGATGGCTGGACACGTGAGTCGGGCCATCCTGGGCCCCCTACCCTAAGGACCCTTGAGCTGAACGTACCACATGAGTAAGAAGAGCCCAGTCAACCCACAAACACACGTGAAATAGCAGATCACAGTGCTTTAAGTGTTTGGGTGGCTTGTTACACAGTAAAGCCTAAAATGGAAATTAAATCTGGAATTGGGCGGGAGCTGACATAACAAAAGCCTGGAACAGGAGTCACTGATTCTAGGCAGCAGGTGGAGGCTGGAAAGGTATTCAGGGGACTCTCAGGAGAGCTGGCTGAGCTGTGAGGGATGATCGTCAGAGCTGGAGAAAGAGTGATTTGTATCAGGTGGTGTCAGAAGAGGGGGTAGCACCATCAGGAGAAGTTGACTTGGAGAACAGAAATGCATTTAAAGCACTTGGGGCTTCCCTGGTGGCTCAGGGGCTAAAGTGTCTGCCTTCAATGCGGGAGACCTGGGTTCGATCCCTGAGTCGGGAAGATCCCCTGGAGAAGGAAATGGTAACCCACTCCAGTATTCCAGCCTGGAGAATCCCATGGATGGAGAAGCCTGGTAGGCTACAGTCCATGGGGTCGCAAACAGCTGGACATGACTGAGCGACTTCACTATACTATATACAAATACACGTTAAAGTATTTCTAGGTAGACTGTTTAAAGTGTTAATTAGCTTCTTATAGCTGACTAGGATAAGACATAGAATGTAGGGACAAGCTTTAAATCCCCAAACAGGACTTCCACGGTGGTCTGGTGGTTAAGAATCTGCCTGCCACTGCAGGGGACGCAGGTCTGATCCCTGCTCCAGAAGCTTCCACATTCTGCAGAGCAACTAAGCCCATAGGCCACAATGCTGAAGCTGCATGCTGGCAGCCGGTGCTCCACGATAGGAGAAGCCGCCTCAAGAAGCCCAGGCACCATAGCCAGAAACAGCCCCGCTTGCCACACCTAGAGAAAGCCGCAGAGCAACGGAGGCCCGGCACGGCCAGAGGGCGACACAGAGAACGCAAAGGCACTGCCAGATTCAGTGTCAGCAAAGCGTTTCTAAATAAACAAATGGCTTCACAGTAAGCACTGAATCGAGGGCATGAGTCTAAACCTGAGACAGATTCAAAGAAGTGTCTTATAGACCCTCTCAACAAGAAAAAGAGGGCTTCTGAAACTCTGAGGGGTGCCGTCTCACAGAATCCCGACACAGCCAAAGCAGACAGAGGTTTGCCTGGAAAAGAATTATTATTGTGACTTTTCGGGGGGGGGGGGGCGGCCCATAGAGAAAGCTCCTGTAAGATTCATAAGAGACCTACAGAATTTTTAAGAGAATTATATTAACAACAGCACTGCCAGCTCGACTAAGGGAGGGGGTGCTGACCTCATTCAAAATGAAAACGTGACTCTGGGTCTCTCGATTTCTATGAGCAGCAAGAAGACAGAGGAAGGGGCTGATCTGCAAATGCAGGTCATTTCTGATGGAAAGAAGCAGGAGAGAGCAGAGCAAAGGACACTGGAGAGAAGAAGCCCCCACGGGGGTAGAAAGTGGCCTCAGCTGAGGAACAGCTCCTGCTCCCAGAGTAGGGGCGCTGACAACCTGGCCCATCTGGTCTCAGACCTGGGAAGGACTGGGCATTTCCACGTGACTCATGCTCCTCTCTTTTATGGCAGTGACTGTCGCGGGCATCCTGGCTCTGCGGGGTAACTTGTTCTGTTAGCTTGCAGCTCTGTGGATCAGGCGGGGCCACACCAGAGAAGCTCTGCGCTTGCATCGGGCGGGACCTGATGCAGATGGTGAGGACCTAGACTAGGAGTCTGTTGCCCAACCTGGAATTGCCTTTTCAGAATTCTGGGGTGGGAGAGATAATGCAGTACAGGTGGGAAGAAAGTAAGTTCTTTGTGACAGACTGTTTCATGGACACAGACTCTTCCTTCACGGAAGACAAGGCCCTGTGCAAATGGAACTCTGCCACGGTGCCCGTACGTTTCGCAACTGTGTTCAATCGGTGCTGCTCTGGGGATCTTGCCTTGGTCAGTAGAATGCGGCAGAAGTGATACTGTGTGCACTCTGAGCTTAGGCTTCAGGTGGCCTTAGGACTCCTGCTCTGCCCTCTCGGAGTACTACCTGAGACCAGGAAGCTCGTCTGACCTACAGGAGGATGAGAAGCCACATGACTAAGAACTGAGGCGCTTCAGTCAATGGCCAGGGTCAAGCACTAAGCATGTGAGCAAGGCTAACCCATGTTCCAGCCTGACCTCCTGCCAGCTAACTGCAGCCATGGGGTGGGCCCAGAGGGGACAGTAGAGGAAGTAACCAGCCAGCCTACGGGAAAATGAGAAACTAAATTCCTCGTTTGGGGCTTCCCTGGTGGCTCAGTGGTAAAGAAACTGCCTGCAATGCAGGAGTTGCAGGAGGCACAGGTTTGATCCCTGGGTTGGGAAGATCCCGTGGAGGAGGGCATGGCAACCCACTCCAGTATTCTTGTCTGGAGAATCCCATGGACAGAGGAGCCTGGAGGTCTACAGTCCATAGGGTCACAAGGAGTTGGACATGACTGAAGCGACTTAACACACACTTTTGTTTTAAGCCACTAAATTTCCAGACAACTTATTATGCAGTAATGCCGTTGCTGATGCTAAGTCGCTTCAGTTGGGTCCGACTCTTTACGACCCCGTGGACTGGACTGGCCAGGCTCCTCTGTCCATGGGACTCTCCAGGCAAGAATACTAGAGTGGGCTGCCATTTTCTTTTCCAGGGCAACTTCCCAACCCAGGAATCAAACCAGTGTCTCCTGCATCACAGGCAGATTCTTTACCATCTGAGCTTCCCAAGAAGCCCAATATCTGACATGACTGCTGAAGAAAAAACCAAAAAGGAACAGGAAATAGTAATACCAGAGTGAAGAAAAGACACTGTACGTTGAGGGGCTGCTAAAGGGCTGCCGTGAGCTCCATTACGCCCAGAATTTAATGACTTAGAGAAAAGGGAACAGTTCCTTGAAATATAAAACTGACACAAAAGAAATAGAAAGTGTAAATAGCCTCACATTAGTTTTAAAAATTGCATCTGTAATTAGAGATCTCTCACAAAGAAAACTCCAGGCGAAAGAGGGCTTCACTGGTAAACTCTACAAAATACTTGAAGGAGAAAAAAGACAAATTTCATATAAATTCTTCCAGAGAAGAAAGTGGCAGCATTTTCCAACACATGTTATAAGTGCAGCATAAATCTGATACCAAAACTTAAGAAAAACGAAAGAGGAAAGAAAATTGAGAGCCAGTATCTTTCTTGACCAGAGACACAAAAAATCATTCAGAAAATATTAGCAAATTAAATTGGTAACATAAGAGAACACATCATGACTGAGTGAGTTTATTCTAGGAATGCAAGGCAATTTTAACATTTGAAGATCAAGTGTAATTCACCACATTAGCCGAGTAAGGAGAACCACCATCAAACAAATCTCAGTAAGTACAGGAAAAGCATTTGATAAATTCAAATCATTCATTATGAAAACTCTCAGCAAACAAGGAATGGAAGGAAATCCCTCAATGAGATAAAAGGCATCTATGACAAACCTACAGCTAACATCATGCTCAGTGGCAATGACCCGAGTGACTTCTCCCCAAGATGGGGACCACGGCAAGAAGGCTTTTTTTCACTTTTATTCAGTTGACTGGAGGTCATAACCAGTGGGATAAGATAAGCAAAAGAAATGAAAGGCATAAAAAAGGAGAGAAGCAAAACTCTTTCCTTCTCCACAGATGACATGATTCTATATGGAAAAAATCCTAAATAACCTAAAAGACAACAACCAGGATAAGTTAGTAAAATTCTCAAGTGTGTGAAATTCAAGGACAAACTAAAATGGCAACTGAGGCAAGGTCATGAAAGAAAAGCAAAGTGTGAGAAACTCAAAACCCGGAGGTGGCGAAGGAGATGGAGTGAGTGCATGAAGGTGCGGCCTCGGGATGGATTCTTGATCAGAAAAAGAACACTCGTGGGAGAACTGGACAGACCTGAATCAAGTCTATAATTCAGTTAATAGTATTTACCAATGTCAGTTTTGACAACTGTACCACTATTAACATTACGGGAAACTTAATATTATACAGTAATAGCAAACTGGATGCTGGGTCAAGGGCATATGGAAACTCGGTACTATCTTTGCAACTGTTTTTTAAGTCTAAAGTTACGCCAAAATAGCATCACTGGAAACATCACTGGAGGCTTCTTGGAAGAGACAGAAGCAACACGGCTTGGGCTGCAGCTACTCTGCCAGGCTAGGTTCCCGTGTGCCCGGAAGCTGTTACTGGGAGCTCAGCCCTCAAACTTCCTTCCAACGACTCTGCAGCTACTTAATCATTTCAGTTCAGTTCAGTCGCTCAGTCATGTCCAGCTCTTTGCGACCCCATGAATTGCAGCATGCCAGGCCTCCCCGTCCATCGCTAACTCCCGGAGTTCACTCAGACTCACGCCCATCGAGTCAGTGATGCCATCCAGCCATCTCATCCTCTGTCATCCCCTTCTCCTCCTGCCCCCAATCCCTCCCAGCATCAAAGTCTTTTCCAATGAGTCAACTCTTCGCATGAGGTGGCTAAAGTACTGGAGTTTCAGCTTCAGCATCATTCCTTCCAAAGAAATCCCAGGGCTGATCTCCTTCAGAATGGACTGGTTGGATCTCCTTGCAGTCCAAGGGACTCTCAAGAGTCTTCTCCAACATACTCCGTAATAAATATCTTGTTTAAACAGCAAAAGGCATGGCTAAGAAAATGAAAAGGCAAGATGCAGACCAGGAAGTCAAAGTAAAACCACCATGAGATTTCACTACACACACATATATACCAGCAAGATTATAAAGAATGACAACCCTAGTTCAGTTCAGTTGCTCAGTCGTCTCCGACTTTGTGACCCCATCGACTACAGCGCGCCAGGCCTCCCTGTCCATCACCAACTCCTGGAGCTTGCTCAAACTCACGTCCATGGCATAGGTGATGTCATCCAACCATCTCTTCCTATGTCGATCCCTTCTCCTCCCACCTTCAACCTTTCCCAGCATCAGGGTCTTTTCCAATGAGTCGGTTCTTCCCATCAGGTGGCCAAAGTATTGGAGTTTCAGCTTCAACATCAGTCCTTCCAATGAATATTCAGGACTGATTTCCTTTAGGAAATAAATTGGTTTGATCTCCTTGCAGTCCAAGGGCCTCTCAAGAGTCTTCTCCAACACCACAGATCAAAAGCATCAATTCTTTGATGCTTAGCTTTCTTTATAGTCCAGCTCTCACATCGATACATGACTACTGGAAAAACCATAGCTTTGACTATATGGAATTTTGGTGGCAAAGTAATGTCTCTGCTTTTTAATATGCTGTCTAGGTTGGTCATAGCTTTTATTCTAAGGAGCAAGCGTCTTTTAATTTCATGACTGCAGTCACCATCTGCAGTGATTTTGGAGCCCCCAGAATAAAGCCTCTCATTGTTTCCATTGTTTCCCCATCTAGTTGCCATGAAGTGATGGGCACGGATGCCATGATCTTCGTTTTCTGAATGTTGAGCTTTAAGCCAACTTTTTCACTCTCCTCTTTCATTTTCATTGAGGCTCTTTAGTTCTTCTTCGCTTTCTGCCATAAAGGTGGTGCCATCTGCATATCTGAGGTTATTGATATTTCTCCTGGCAATTTTGATTCCAGCTTGTGTTTCATCCAGCCTGGCATTTCTCATGATGTACTCTGCATATAAGTTAAATAAGCAGGGTGACAATATACAGCCTTGACATACTCCTTTCCCAATTTGGAATCAGTCTGTTGTTCCATATCCAGTTCTAACTGTTGCTTCTCTACCTGCACACAGATTTCTCAGGAGGCAGATCAGGTGGTCTGGGATTCCCATCTCTTCCAGAATTTTCCAGTTTGTTGTGATACACCCAGTCAAAGGCTTTGGCATAGTCAATGAAGCAGATGTTTTTCTGGAACTCTCTTGCTTTCTTGATGATCCAACAGATGTTGGTAATTTGATCTCTGGTTTCTCATTCCAGCTTGAACATCTGGAATTTCATGGTTCACGTATTACTGAAGCCTGGCTTGGAGAATTTTGAGCATTACTTTACTAGCGTGTGAAATGAGTGCAATTGTGCGGTAGTTTGAGCCTTCTTTGGCATTGCCTTTCTTTGGGATTGGAATGAAAACTGACGTTTTCCAGTCCTGTGGCCACTGCTGAGTTTTCCAAATTTGCTGACATACTGAGTGCAGCACTTTCACAGCATCATCTTTTAGGATCTGAAACAGCTCAACTGGAATTCCATCACCTCCACTAGCTTTGTTTGTAGTGGTGCTTCCTAAGGCCCACTTGACTTCACTTTCCAAGATGTCTGGCTCTAGGTGAGTTATCTGGGTCATTAAAATCTTTTTTTGTATAGTTCTTCTGTGTATTCTTGCCACCTCTTCTTGATATCTTTTGCTTCTGTTAGGTCCAGACCATTTCTGTCCTTTATTGTGCTCATCTTTGAATGAAATGTTCCCGTTGGCACCTCTAGTTTTCTTGATGAGATCTCTATTCTTTCCCATTCTATTGTTTTCTTCTATTTCTTTGCACTGATCGCTGAGGAAGGCTTTCTTATCTCTTCTTGATATTCTTTGGAACTCTGCATTCAAATGGGTATATATTTCTTTTTCTCCTTTGCCTTTAGCTATTCTTCTTTTCTCAGCTATTTGTAAAGCCTCGTCAGACAATCATTTTGCCTTTTTGCATTTATTTTTCTTGGGAATGTTCTTGATCACTGCCTCCTGTACAGTGTCATGAACCTCCATCCATAGTCCTTCAGGTGCTCTATCAGATCCAGTCCCTTGAATCTATATGTCTAATATCAATCTATGTGTCTAATATGGTACAGCCACTTTGGAAAACTAGAAGTGTCTACAAAGTTATATTCTTGTACATATACCTGGGAGGAATGCATTACGTATATTGTGTATGCGTGTGTGTGTGTGTGTGTGTGTGTGTGTGTGTGTGTTGTGCTTAGCTGCTCAGTTGTGTCCAACTTTTTGCGACTCCGTGGACTGCAGCCTGCCCGGCTCCTCTGTCCATGGGGATTCTCCAGGCAAGAACACTAGAGTGGGTTGCCATACCTTCCTGTAGGGGATCTTTCCAACCCAGGGGTCAAACCTGAGTCTCTGGCATTGCAAGTGAATTCTCTACCATCTGAGCCATCAGGGACTCTGTGTGTGTGTGTATATATATGTGTGTGTGTATATATATGTGTGTGTGTGTTTGTATACACACACACATTATTGTTGTTCAGTTACAAAGTTATACCTGACTCTGACCCCATGGACTGCAGCACGCGAGGCTTAACTGTTCTTCACTATTTCCTGGAGTTTGCTCAAACTCATTTCCTTTGAGTCAGTGATGCCATCCAACCATCTCATCCTCCATCACTCATTTCTTCTCCTGCCCTCAATCTTTTCCAGCATCTGGGTCTTTTCCAATGAGTTGGCTCTTTACATCAGGTGGTCAGATTATTCAATGTTCAGCATCAGTCCTTCCAATGGATATTCAGGACTGATTTCCTTTAGGATGGACTGGTTTGATCTCCTTGCAGTCCAAGGGACTCTCAAGAGTCTCCTCCAGCATCACAATTTGAAAGCATCAGTTTTTCAGTGCTCAGCTTTCTTTATGGTCCAACTCTCACATCTGTACATGATTACTGGAAAAACCATAGCTTTGACTATATGAACTTTTGTTGGCAAAGTGATCTGTTTTTTAATATGCTGTCTAGGTTTGTCATAACTTTTCTTCCAAGAAGCAAGCACCTTTTAATTTTATGGCTGCAGTCACTGTCTTCAGTGATTTTAGAGCCCAAGAAAATAAAATCTGTCACTGCTTCCACTTTTTCCCCATCTAGTTGCCATGAAGTGATGGGACTGGGTGCCCTGATTTTAGATTTTTGAATGTTTTAAGCCAGCTTCTTCACTCTCCTCTTTCACCCTCATCAAGGAGCTCTTTAGTTCCTCTTCACTGCCATTAGAATGGTGTCATCTGCATATCTGAGGCTGGGGTTGAACCAATCCCAGCTTGATTCCAGCTTGGGATTCATCCTGCCTAGTGTTTCGCATGATGTGCTCTGCACAGAAGTTAGCCAAGCAGGGAGACATAAACAGCCTTGCTGTGCTCTTTTCCCAATTCTGAACCAGTCAGTTGTTCCATGTCTGGTTCTAACTGTCACTTCTTGACCTGCATACGGGTTTCTCAGGAGGCAGGTAAGGTGGTCTCGTATTCCCATCTCTTTCAGAATTTTCCAGTTTGTAGTGATCTACAAAGTCATATCTACATAGTCACTTTAGCGTAGTCACTGAAGCAGCAGATATTTTCCTGAAATTCCCTTGCTTTCTCTATGATCCAACAAATGTTGGCAATTTGATTCCTGACTTAGTAAACTGTATCAATATTAGGGTTCAATTTGGAAATAGTACCATAAAGTGTAAAAAAATTCAAAGGAAGGCCTTTTAAAAGTAAAGTGATTCAATACGACAGTAGGTTGTATTAATACTGTAAGCCCACAGAACTTTTCTTGATGTTGTAAAGGAAAAAAAAAGAACATAGGGCACCCATTTAAAATTCACCAATTATATAAAAGAGGTCATGGATGAAACCATTTACCAAAGTCAGAAACCTGGCGAGGAGAGGCTGGGCCTGTGCTGGGAGAGGTGCTGTGAGTTGGCTCCTATGGGCGTTCCCCACCAGGGCAGCCAAGCTGCACAGGTCAAATTCAAACACCGCTCGCAGCGAGTGACCGGTGCTGCCCGTGGGGAGATGCACGGCACAGCAGACAGGGACAGAGGGGATCTCGGCTCCATAAACCCACACCCTCTGTGGATTACAGCCGCCCTGGGGGTGTTCCACTCAGCCCACTTTCCCCCAGTTTTCTTGCTTGCATGTTATTATTTTGGGGTGTTGGGAAATGAAAGACGTACCTACTTTTCACACTGACTTTATTTTCTCAGCATAGTGCTTAGAAGTTTATGTTCTTCCCTGAGAACTCCCTGGAAGAGCCTAGAAGCCGTGTGGACGTCATGTAACTGCCCTCTGGAAGGCTGGGGCACCCCTGCGGCAGCGGGTGTGCAGGGAGAAGCCGCTCTCGCCTCCGGGAAAGACGCCCAGCAACAGCGGCCGTTCAGGCAGCAGCACACTGTCTCCCAGCCATCCCCAGACACCACCCCTGTGCAGAGGCGCCCGGCGAGGGGGACGGGCACAGCGTAGTCATGTGCCTAGCAAGGGGCACCGTAAGGGGCAAAGGCTCAGACACAGGGACCCAGATCAGCCCGCCAGATACAAACCAGCGACTCCGGAAACAAAGATATTCTGGGGGAGACACATTGTTTTTAAGTTTTGTACATAAAGTGAAGCCTTGCTAAAATGTTTTATCTTGCATTATTTCTTACAGAATGTGCTAACTTAAAAACTATTGTTTTATTATGGAGACTCTCAAACATATATTTAGTCAAACAGAGTCAGCACAGTAAGTCCCATACACCTACAAGCCAGCTTCCACACCCATAAACATTCTGCTTGTCTTGCTTTCTCTGTTCTGCCCACCCTCCAACGGCTACCCCTTTCGGAGATGAAATTTATATACACGGAATCACACAAATCTCAACATATTTAACATATAATAGGTACATTCATTAAACTACCCCCCATCAGGATAGTTTTTCATTGTCATTCCAGAAAGCGCTGTCTTTCCCTAGTTAACCTACTCACTCCTCTCCAGGCACAAGCCTTCCAAATTATTGGCTATGGATTAGTTCTGCATCTTCCAGAATATCATAAAAATGAGAGAGCTTGTACTCCTCTGTGTTCAGCTTCTTTCACTCACTTAACATCTGTGAGGATCGCCCATGTTGTTATGTATACAGATATTTTATACAGATATTCTATTTCTTTTTATTGCTGCACAGTATTCCACTGTATGGACATACAACACATTACTGTTTATCCGCTCTCTTAGGTATCATTCAGGTTGCTTCCAACGTTTTATCATCATGATTACAAAGGCTCAAGTCTTCTAACTTTGTTCAAGGCTGTTTGAACTCCTCTGGGTTCTTTGCATTTCTACTCAGAATTTTTAAAAAATCTTGTCAATTTCTATAAAAGCCTGTTGGGATCATGATTGGAATTACTTTGGCATTCCCTTTCAATTTTCAGAGAACTGACAGTGTAACAACATGCATTTTCCAATCCATGAACATAGTATAACCCTCTATTCATTTAGGTTATTTCTATTTCTCTAAGAAATATTTTAATAGAGAGATCTTCATCATCATTCAGTAAGCCTGTTTCTAAGTATTTTGGGTTTTGGTAAATAGTATGGCTGTAAATTGTTCACTTGTTTCCATTTGTTCACTGATCGTCTATAGATTATAAACACCAGTGGTTTCTGCATTTCTGTGTTATGTCCATTAGGACTGAATTCTGTGTTTTCATTCATCAGTGCTTTCTAGGTACAGAGTCAAGCCATTTGCAAACAGGACTAGGTTCACTTCTTTGCTGCCGTTGTGAGCTGCGCTTGTCTCACAGCACAGGCTGGCACGTCAGGTGAATCTCGGCCAGGTGAACCGCCTGTCCTTATCTTAGGAGCAAACCTTTGCAGCATTTTACTTTCAAGCATTTTATCAGCTGCGGGTTTTTCATAGATGACTTTCATCAGGTTGAGAATCCCTCTTCATTCCTGGTTTGCTGAGAGTTGTTTAAATAAGTGTTCAATTTTTCCAAATGCTTTTTCTGCATCTCTTGAAATAATCCCCTCTTTCTCCTTCATTCTGTTAATACGGTAAATTATACTGATTGATTTTTGAACACTTAACCAACCTCCCTTTCCTGGGATGAAGCCTCTTGATCATTGCTTTTCTTCGCTAACATTTGTTAACGTTGTTGTTTTTTTTGTATCTACGTTCGTGAAAGAGAGTTTATATTTCTTATAACGCCTTTGTCAGATTTTGGCTGATATTAACATTTCAAATACACACCGTTCAAGTTCTCACTAATGTTGAGTTAGATGTAAACATAGCCAGAAAAGAGAAAATGTTTGTTATTACAATGGCAGTGTGTGTGTTTTTTTGCACTGGGAACACTGCCACATCCTGAAGGTAAAAAGGAGGGGAGAGAGGATCAAGCTGCATGAGAAGGGTTGTGGGAGAGGAGATGTGTGCTGTGGTCAGACAGTGGTGGGGTTCTTCTCTCCCCATCTATGAAGCCTGACTTCTAACTTAATTATCTCCTCAAAGCTTTCCTCTTGTCAGATTTTTAGGTGGAATCACTTTTCCAGTTACAATGGAAGCCACTGGAAAACAGATACATTTTCTCAAGAGTTAAAATTAATTAAATCTAGGAAATGTTGAATCGAAGACATATCAAATACCTCATGTAATAATGGCACTTTAAAGGTGACTAAAATTTCCATATTGAGCATTATTGGTCTTCTCAGAAGATAACGTGCTGAGGGCCTACTGTGTGCATGAAAGGGCTGGGCATCAGCAGGCAGTGACCCGGATGCCCAGCCCTGCTCCTCAGCAGCCTGGGGCCCAGTGGGGGTGGTGATGGGGCTGGTGGCTGACAGTAAGCACAGAGGGCCCCCGACCTGGCACAGGACCAGGAGCCCAGCCTGTGGGGACAGGCAGGAGGAGGGGGCGGAAAGCGGGACCAGCAGCATCAGAGGGCGATGGGCGCGGGAGGCCGGGTGCAGGGGAGAGGAGTCAGGCGAGACAGTGCCGGACAGCTGACCACCAAGGAAACTGGTGGCTGCAGAGGGGCGGTGGGGTAGGGCCCGTAGTCTGGACCATGGGTCTGCAGGGAGCCCTGTGCTCTTCTGCTCTGAGCTCCTGGGGGGCTGCATCCTGCCTGCCCTTCTGACACCTGCTGTGCAGCTCTCAGAGCTGAGGCTGCAGAAGCTGGCACCACAGTCACCCACTAGCAGTTGCCAGGGTAACAACACTCTATAGCAGTAAAACTAATTAGTGCCTGAGATTTGCGTAACTTCCTCAGACGACCAGCTTCCTGACTCTCTGTGGTGGCCAGCTAGGTGGGTCCCACACTTCTAATTTTTCAGTGTGAAAGACACAAGGCCAATTTTATCATGTACTCCTAGTTGAATCAGTGACCAGGTAAACATGAGCAGATCCAGCCCTTGGATGCACAGCCAGGCTCGCTCGTTCTGGAGCTCAAGGGAGTCTATGGAGACCCCACACACTCTTGTCTCCAGAATCTGGGCCCTATTTGTAAACTGGGAGATGTTAGATCACAATCAGCTTCCAATCAGGCCTCAGCCTCACCTGCTGTACTCCATTTCCATGGCGCCATATGATCTGAATGGTCCTGCTTTCCACTTCCTCATAACCGTCTTCTCCAGAACATAAACACCACGGGGCAAGGACTCCACCTCTTCTGTTCAAGTTATATCCTGAGAGCCCAGTCTGGGCCTGGCCCATGACAGACACTCAGACCCTTACTGAAGGAGTAAATTCATTCATTCCTGGATAAGACAGCAGTTATTGAGATTTGTACCCTGTGGGTTCCTTTGGAAGTACCCAGTGCAACTGCCTTGGGGGAAACCTTGAGACTTTGGTCCAAAGGCCTAACTTGAGCTCCCCCATTGCTAGAACCCATAGGTCCCAGCATATTTTTACACCCGAGCCTCAGTTTCCCTGCTGTAAGTTGGATAGAATCGTCCTTGCCTCACAGCCCTGGAGAATAGGGTGAGGAAACATTATGTCAAAAGTGCTGGTGAGTGTCTGTGCAGACATGAGGCATGGTTTCAGTTTTAATACAGAGGGAAGGACTGTCCACAAAACCGCTGTGCTGGTCCAGGACCTCACAGTAAATGGAGAGAGCTGCTCACTAGGGCTCAGGTGTGATGTTGGTATTCAGGGATTTTTCTTCTTTTTGTATTGAAATCTATTACAAAAGGGTTGAGGTTGCATTTAAAAAAACTGCTCCGCAACAGAGGTTTCAATAGTAAAAGCTATTCTGGAGAAAAAAGGAAAACTTTTTTCTTCTGGAGTACCAACTAATTTATAGTAACAACCTAATCATGAAAGGATATATATGAATTCTTTTGGAATACAAGTCCAAAAGGTGACAGAAATTTGGAAATCTCTATTTCAATGCTGAAATTTAATTCACAATGAATTTCTTTTCAAGTGTGGAACTTTTTCCCCTCGATTTTTACATGACTTTGTAATAAGAACAGTTGTACGGGCTCATCAACAAAAGAAGAGCTGATGGAGCAGAGAAGTTGAGTGCAAATGCTTAGTGCAGGGGTTGGCGGCTTTTAAACTGGCATCTTGATCTAAATGTATCTGCTGATTTCCCATCTGCTAATATTTTCCCATCTGCTAAAGACCTGCCGCCAGGGAAGGGAACGCCTTTGTCTTCACTGCTTAACCTCCATGTCCCCTTCACCTGAACTTGGAGACAGCACAGTGTGCTCTGCAGAGCGCGCCTGCGCACACACACTCAAACACACGGACTCAGACTGCGGACACGCGCTCTGACCACAGGCACCACCACTGGCCCAGGAGCCCGTCATCGAGGACGGGGTTAACCCAGGGATTTGTTGCCCCAGAACCCTCGAGCGAGGCAGAGTCCTGGCCGTAGTCATCCTGGGATGCAGCCAGCCCTGGGGAGGCGGCATGGCTGTCAAATAGCCACTGCAGACAGTTTAGCCCGAAGGCGAAGCTCTGCACTCCGGAGACGGGAGGCGCCTGGGGGCTGTGGCAGGGAAGCTGGTCCCCGCCCCTCCCGGCATCTCTGCCCTCTTCCAGTTCAGACCCCCCTCCCCCGCTACCAGGGATGGAATGTTCTACCTTTGGCTTTGGTGCCCAGGAAAGAGCTGGAGCTTCGGCCCAGGCCCCAGGGGTTCAGTACCACCTTCCATGACAGCCCCACGCCCCCGAGCCCCCTTCCTCCTTGAGCAATACAGTGCATTAACAAACTCATCTAGTCTGTGTCTATGATTTACACCACGAGAGCTTCCCCCTTTTCGTGTTGCAACCCCAAGAAGCCTAAAAGTGCCAGCGGCTCCCCTCTAGGGGCCCTGAGAATGTGCTGACCCCAAGGCAGCTCTGGCGTGGCCGTCTGCCCCTCCAGGAAGGCCGCAGCATCCAGACAAGCCCTCAACAGACCAGGGACAGAGAGTGAAACGGCGCCGAAGAGCAGGAGTCACGTTTACACTCAAAATCAAGTCCATCCCACGAGGTGCCGGCCACACAGACACTTGAGTGATGGCGGCAAGTAACGAGCCTCAGCTTTGCTGGGAGCATGCCTTTGTGGAAGCCAGAGATGAGTAGAATATACGAGAGCGCATCAAGTATACGGCAAGGACGAGATACACAAACAGTACATTAAGCATCATGGAGGCAGTAAAGGGCTGGAAACAGACCAGGGTAGCAGCCAGGCTCTGCTTCTGGGTGCGTCTGTGCACACGGGGCTCTCCCTGTGGCCCCCACGGTCCTGGGGCAGCCCATCAGGACGCGGGGAGTCTGACCAGACTGGTCTCTCCGCCTCGTCCTCGCTAAATTATGAGTTCCCGGGCTCGTGCTCAGCCCCCATTGCCGGGCCGGGCTTCCCTCCACGCACAGAGCAGTGTCAACCCAAGTGCTCCCGTGATATTTCTGTTCTCCGTCAATTACTTGCGGCCGCTTCACCGCCAGGAGGAAATACATACTGTGCTCCAGCAAGAGCCGCTGTGCCGAGGTCAGCAGGAACTCATTGTCCTTTTTGCTTCACAACAAGGCCATCCTGACATCTGTAAGATTTGCTATACGCAATCCAGGTGCCACAGGCTCAGAGAGATGGGCCCGTGGTGGTGGCGGGGCTGGGGGGCAGGGGTGAGACCAGGAGCAGGGAGAGACAGATGGACAGACAGACGTGGAGGAGTCTCCTGAGGGCTGGACCATTCAGTCCTGGACCTGCCTGGCGAAGGTTTCACCAAATGAGTTGCATCATCTAAGGGGAGGGTAAGTACTTGGCGAATGTCTACAAGACAACATTGTGTGGAGGGCCCACTGGAGACAGTTCCCACCACCGGAACAGAATGTGCGGGGAAAGGAGCCCAGCAGAGACACGGAGGGGCCCATGTCCCTGCCACCTGGCGCGTGGCCTCGAGTCCTAACAGTCCTAATAGGTCCAGATCACCAAGTAAGATGGACTGGGGGTCACCGTGCCCCATCAGAGGCTCAGGAGGTGGATGGCCGGCTGGGAGCAGCGTCCCCCCGCCCTGCAACAAGCACTGCCTTCCTTAAGTGGGGTGAGAGGGAGTTAGAAGCGGACGTGACAACCTGTCAGGGAGCTCTTCTCCACAGGAGAGGTTTTTCTTGGGAAAGGAGATTTGGCGGTTTGGCCGGAGCCAGTGCTGGGACGACAAAGGACCATAAGTGGGAGAGAAACTCTGAGGGGCCTTGTGGGGTGGCGGGAGGCTAGGGGGCCCCTGTCCTTCCGTGCCCCGAGTCAGAGGCACAGGCCTAGCACACACACGTGCACGCCCACGTCACGATGTGTGCACACACGTGCGGCCTGTGGTGGGGGCTGCCCAAGGTACCTGCTCCTGTGGCTCCAGCTGTGGGGGACAGCAATGCTTCCCCTGACCTGAGTCCTGGTGGGCCCGACTTAGCTGCTGGCCTAGCAGTGAACACACCTCTCCCTGGGGCTTCCGAGGCTTAGAGACGACGTCTCTGCAGCCTGTACCTGCTCCCTTCGGTCGTCTCCAGAAAAGCGAGCATGTGATTTCAATTTGAAATTAAAAGTCATGTCTGAATAACAGAGCTGCATCCTCATTTCCTAATACCCCGGTTTTTACTACTTTGCATTCAACTGTGAAAAGTCTTTTAAAACTCGGAACAGCAGTAAAACTTGAATGAATTTTTGACCCATTATTGCATAGCGGGTGTGCCTTCCAAGTTGGAGAGACTGCCAAGTTCTCCCCACCTAATATTTCCACTTTAATTGTGCCACTTGAGAAATTTACGTGCCTCAAAATATGGCATGAATCTTACGCTTATTGCAGTATCATTAGCAGCAACATTTAAGCAACATCTGTGTGCTATAGAACTAATTGAAGTAGCAGAAGTGGCAGCTGTAAATCCACAGGAAGATGGCAGTTTGTGCCCAGCACTGCTGAGTTAGCTGCTAACTGTCAGCCTGTTCCCGCAATCTGGTCTCGAGCACCACGGTACAGGCACACAGTGTCCAAAAAAATACAGCGAGTAGGCTAATGATCCTATTAACCACTTTGTTGCACCAATTTGGCTGTTTTTCCAGTTTCCTTGTTGAATTTCATTATAAATTTCTCCATTCTTGTAAAAAGTCCAGTGTGAGACATGTCTGACTTTAAACTACTTACCTGAGCCGAGAAATGCTCGTCTGGCCAGACTGAACTGAGAATTGATTTTTTTGTGATTTAATTATTTGGTTCCCCCCTTACTCCTTGCAAGTTGCTTAAAAATTTTTTTTATTCCACACGTCTCTGTAAAAAATAACTTGAAAATCCCTAGTAATGCTGATATTTAAAGCAATGGCATTTTCTTCCCGCGAATATAACATTTTCAATAATCAATACAAGACGGCAGCCATAATTCACTGCGGGCGGGGGTGGGGCGGGCACAGCTGGTAAGGGGGTGCCAAGGTGTGAGAGTGCCTCGGATGACTCGCCAGCTCCTCACGTCATGGCTGAGTGGGCGGCCAGGTTCTCTGGGTTCAGACCCAAAGGCATCGCCTGATTTCCTTCCCCAGATATGGAGAAAAATGATGCCGATCCTTCCACACAGGGAGCGAGTTAAGCTGGGAGTGAGGCATTTACTGAGATGCCTCTTTGTGAAGAAGTGAGGGCATCCGAGCCACTGCTTTTATTCGGAATGCTCCTTCCACTGAGTATGGCTGGGAAAGCTATTTCTCACGCCTCCTACAAAAACCAGCCCCATCCTGCTCTTAACTCTGGTCCCGCTTGTTTTTGTCTTGGCAGCGAGTGGATGTTTCTCCCTCGGCACCTGGCCCTTAGACAATGATGTAACTGGTATCTTTCGAAGCACTCAAGAGTGTTGGAAATACACAGAAAGGCGGCCTCCTCCAATATATGGTGACTGGTGTGTTTGCCAACAGCCCGCCTTCATTAGAAAGCTGGCACGTCCACCCCGCTCCATGTGACACGCCGTTAACTGTGGACATTTGTTGTCTTAATGCTCAAGTACTCAGGGACTCGACTGATGAGGGAGAAACTGTTTGGGGTCTGCTGGACCCCACGCTTAGGGTGGCACGCCACCTCATGGTATTGGAAATCAATAGCCACGTGACTGCTGAAAGGTCGGGGGGTCTCCAGAATTAACTTCCTGGAACTAAATTACTATTCCCTGTTTCTTGGTTTGTTTTCTAACAATAACACATTTTAAGGGGGCCTGGTTAAACACCACTTATAAAACACAAAGTGAAAAGAACAAAACCTGAAACACTGGCTCACAGCTGCCAGTTCCCCTCACCAGCTCAGGGAACATCAGGATGGAAAGCATGCTGAAAGCTCCATCCATCTGCAATTCGAGTTTTTTTTCCCCCCCTCAATCTATTTCTTTTTTAGTGGCGGTGTTTCAGTCTTAGCACAAAAGGATAAAAGCTGGCTTGTAAACTATCCATCTCTGACTTATCAACATAACGCAGCTTAGTAATAGCTTGGCTCTATCCTCCTCTCGGATGTGGCTTGGGGAAGTCAACAGCACAAAATGCAGACGCGGGAGCAGGACGAGCTCCTGGTGTTGCATGCTAACTGAGAAATAAGCTCCCTCGCCTGCCCTCACACAGTCCTTTCTTTGGACACACCCTCTGAATGAAATTCTTTAGCAAGGCTGACCCACAGCCCCATCCCTGCCCTGGGGCCCTTTACAGAATGCGTGCTCTCTTCACCTTTACAGGTGGAAAAGTTACTGCGGCTTCAACAATAGACACCTGGGTTACATCTGCTGATGGTGAGCAAATTAGGAAATGCAACAGAAATTTAAAATTACTTATTAGTTTGTCTCAAAATAGCAAGACCCCCATTATATCTAAGCCTACGTTCACAAATACATGATTTTTAAAAATCTGTATTTCCTAAAGCAAAAAAGAGAAGAGTGAGAGGGTAGCACTGTTTCGCACTCACGCCGATCTCCCAACGCCAGCGCTCAGGGGGACGCCCGCGCTCAGGGAGACAGTCGGACTCCCCTGCGTTCTTCAAACACTGAGCTTTGTCCACTTGGGTGAGGAACTGGCCTCACAGTTGCTAAGGGAGGAAGATTCGAACAGCCTTTTCAGAAAACTGCAGATACTCTCCTCTGAACATGTATCCAAACCAGACAACAGGGAATTCTTCACATTCAGCTGCGGTGCAGGCCTGAGTCCCGCAGCGAACCTCTCGCTGAACCCAGCCCATCCATCCTGTCCTGTGCAAGGTGCCCTGACTCGCGGCGGGTTTGTGACACTGTGCACTGGTCATTTAGAAGTTGGCTCACCGAGTTACACACGTCTTCCAAATACTGACACGTTTCTTTATAAAATGTTGCAAAAGTTAACATTTGTTTACATCACTAATCTTGTCAGAAAAGCCCAAGTATCCAGGAACTGTAAAGCTCACAGTGGCAGACGCAAGTTTCCAAAAATTCTAACTTTTGTTCAAATACAGATTTTTATCATTGGTAACAAACATCGTGAGTTGTCCTCCTTGAAGGGACAGAGTCAGAGTCAGTCCATTCATTTGAAAAACAGGTATTGATTTGGCTGTGCAGGGTCTTCGTTGGGGCGTGTGAGTTGCGTGTGCAATCTGGCTCCCTGACCAGGGACTGAGCCTGGGCCCCCTGCATCGGGAGCCCCGAGTCCCTGGACCACCAGGGGAGCCCCCGCTCGTGGTGGAGAAAATGCGCAGCAAGCCTAAGTCTGAACGGCCCTTAGCACAACTGCGTCTGGCTGTTGGGATGGTGGCCCACGAGCCCGCTCCTGAGCAGCAGAACCACCCTCCTCCCCCCACCACCCATGTTGCCACGGATTCCTCTGGAAATCCTCTTTGCAGCTCGGGTCTCCCTTGTTAACTAAGTGAAGCTCTCTGCACTGAGCTGGTGTTCTGAGCCCCAGGGGGTCTGTGGGGGGAAAATCTTGCCTGGGTATCTTGCTGTGCTAGGGGTCTGAAAGCTCGTGGGGCCAAGGCCCGTAGGTGGGAGCCCAAGGCCAAAGCCCCGAGGGGCACGGGCCCTGCTCCTGACCTCTGCTTGCACATCTGGGATGCAGGGGTGCATGTGAGTTCCCGAGGCGAGGCTGTTCTGGCAGAGCCGGTGTGGCCCTGAGCTGCTCCCACAGCTCGACTGCAGCCCATAAACAAGCAGTGGGGGCAAGGGGGGTTCCTCCCGAACAGCCTCTGGCACTGCATGTGCCCCCAGGGCTGCCAGGCTGGCCCCCCCACCCCCCAGCAGGAGAGCCTGTGGGATCCCCCAGCCCAGGGAACAGGAGTAACACCAGTGGCCACCCTCAGACTAGTTCAAGGGCATCAACATGAGCCCTTTCTGGAGTCACCCAGGTGTCGGAGTCTCCCTAGAGGCAGGCACTCGGTGCACAGAACGGTGGCCTTCAGCGGCCTGCTTACGATCTTCACGTTGTGGAATACCGGGCAGGAAAGGAAAGGGAGTGTGGGCAGCACACAGGTCACAACACAGTGTCATAAGGACACCAGAGAAGCCACACCCACTTTAAGAGCCACACGGAGGTGAGCTGGGCCCTCCTGGGAGGGGCGTGTCCACTCCCCACCTCTGCCCCAAAGGCAACACCTTCCACCTGCCTTCACCATGCCTGTATCTTTTTAAAGATTTGATCGTCGGTGTGGTGTTGGAGAAGACTCTTGAGAGTCTCTCGGACTGCAAGGAGATCAAACCAGTCCATCCTAAAGGATATCAGTCTTGAGTGTTCATTGGAAGGACTGATGCTGGAGGTGAAACTCCAATACTTTGGCCACCTGATGCGAAGAACTGACTCACTGGAAAAGACCCTGATGCTGGGAAAGATTGAAGGCAGGAGGAGAAGGGGATGACAGAGGATGAGATGGTTGGATGGCATCACCGACTCGATGGACATGAGTTTGAGTAAGCTCTGGGAGTTGGTGATGGACAGGGAGGCCTGGTGTGCTGCAGTCCATGGGGTCGCAGAGTCGGACGCGACTGAGCGACTGAACCGATGTGCCTGTTTGCATGTGTGTGTGATTGTGTGTGTGTGTGCGCGTGTGTTTGTGAGCTCTGTAAATGTTACATGTCTGCATGCTGCTGCCCCCCACTTTGTTTACTTGCTGTTTACTTGCAGTTCCACGTTGCACCTGTCACAGCACTTGGCTGTGTTCACTTTCACCGTCGCACAGCCTGTCGCCCTGTGAACACACCACCAGGCACACATGTGCTCCTGTCCGGGTGCCTGCACACGGCAGGCGCGGGAACACTCTGGCCTGGCTCCTGGGACGTGTGCTCGTGGCGAGGGACGCACAGAGGTCAGAAGCTAGCGTGGTAACATCCAGGGGACTCTCAGGGGCTGCTGGAGTTGCGGCTCGAAGGCTCTCAGGGCTAAGTTAGGATGGACATGTGTGGGCTTCCCCAGACCTGACTCGAGAATGAGTGGCAGGGGCATGGAGCCCCGCGGGTCACGCCGACCGTGAGGCGAGGGCCCCGGGCTCAAGTCTGGGCTTCACAACTGAGGATACACACTTGTCTTGGTGGGGGAAAGCCATCCACAGCAGGGTGCGGTGAGGACCGCAGGCGCCGGCTTGGTGGATACGGTGACATTGTGACACAGTTGTTTCCACAGCACAGACGCAGGGACCCGGCAGCCGCGGGAGGGGTGGACTGTGGAGACTGTCACCACTCAGCCCCAGAGCAGAGGCGAGGCCCCACGGGGACTGCAGGAGGCCCCGAGGGCTCTCGGGGTCAAAGAGCCACTGGGATGACACTTGCAAAGCCGGCTTTTCACCTCTGCTGGGCCCTGGTCCTCTCCTCTGTTTGGACAGAAATTCTTGTTTTACAAACAAAACACAGTTCCCTTCAGGAATGCCTTCTGGGAGGGGGTTTGCCCAAAGCAGTTTCCCGGGAGGCTGGGTCTGTGTGCAGGGCCACCAGTCACGTGGCTGGGCCTTCGCGGATCTGGTGGGGTGCCTCCCGCCGGGCGCTGGCCCACCTGCAGCGCCCTCGACAAGCCGGGGTCTCCGGGACTGGCCGCTGTGAGTTCTGGCCAGGATGAGGCTCTGCATGCTGACTGCTGTTTCTCCAGTTGTGAGGAGCGCTTCCAGGGGAGTCCTTCAGATAATCACTGTCTTGATCTCGAATGTAAATATTGTCGCCGTGGTTCAGAGAGAGATTAATGATTTGCCGACAGCTCCGTATATCCTTAGGAAGTAAGGTACCAAAGCGCGCCTGGCCGTCCTGTCTCTGGGAACGCTGGTGGAAGGCCCACACTGGGTGGACTGGTCGCTCTGGGGCTCGATAGCTTTTCTGAGCGACCTACTCACTGAGAGGGAGACCCTGCATTTGTCTTTCAAGGGGGAAAAGGGTGCCAAGTGCGACTGCCAGGCGCCTCCCCGCACTGTCTGCACCTTCTGGAAGGACCTCGGGGTGGCATCACCGGCTCTGCCCCGGAGAGGGGTCCGGCAGGCTTGCGGTAGCCTGGCCGCCAGGGTGAGCCTCTGCCACCGGGGCCTCCTCCCCCTGCCTCCACTAGGCCGTGGGTGCGGATTCCTTCACCCCCTGGAGCCTCAGGGCAACCCGGCCCCCACCCCCCACAACCGCCCTGGTTTCCCTGGGCCATAGGTCACCACCGCCCTGAGGGTCCCGGGCAGGGAGGCAGGGCACCCGGCTGGATTGCACCCTGCTGCCCCGCCCCAAGGGAGCCCAGCACACGCTGCTGTACAGCCTGGGGCCAAGGACAGCCTGTCTGCCCGCCACCATCGCCTTGAACGACCACGTCCCCTTGATGAAGCCGGGCCTGCGGTTCTGTTGGAGACATGGTGTCAGTGTCAATACCAGGAGGACTGGCCAATTATACTTCACATCTGATTTTCTTACATTTTCAAAGTGTTTTACACTAATTAGTTAGTCCTGTTAGCTCTAAGGATTAGTAGCGTCTCTAACAAGACACAGCGACACTGACTTCGCTAATTATGTAAAACATGGTCGCAGAGATGAGAAGGCTGGCATCGCCCGGCTCGGGCCGGCTCTGCCAGGAAGAGGTGCCTGCCCACCCTGTGCTCTCGTGGCCCCGAGGACAGAAGGCCCCCGCGGTCTGTTCTGTTTTCTCTGGGGGCTGTTTTCCCCGACTCTCTCCTGCCAGGAAGCCCGTCCACTCCCACGACAGCTCCCCACATCGCAGGTGCTGCACCACCCTCAGCAGACAAAGGGGCGATTCAGGTCACGGTGCCCCCGGGAGGTGGAGGGGGAGACCCCGAGGGAGTGGGTGGCACAGGCCTGCTGACCACTGTGAGCTGCTTCCCTGACTGGAGACCACCCGAAGCCCGCCGGGAACGGACATTCCCCTCTGCGTCCCGGGCTGCGGCGGGGTGCCTGTCCTCCCTGCCCCGCCTCTTTCGCGGAGGCCAGAGCCGCCCGTGCTCACCTCTGCTCCAACTCATCTGGCTGCCCCTTCCACTCAAAATGCCCTCGACATCCTGTCCGGCGCTAACAGTGCAGCTTGAGCCCCGCCTCCCCCGGAACCCCCCCTTGACTGTCTAGTTCAGCCACACCTCCTTCCATGACTTTGAGACACACACACCCTGGGCTGATCCTGTGTGCACGCTGGAGTCACACGGCCTGGCTGGGTGGAGCATGCACGCTGCTCCACGGCCTCACTGTCCTGCACGTGGAGAGGACATCTGAGAAAGATGGCGGGGCTGTCTTATGAGCGATTCCCTCACGAGACCAGACTGCACCTGTGCTCCCACGGCACCTGTCGGGGTCCCTTCCTCATCAAGTAAACAGGTATGCTTCTCTAAGTCCAAACCCAGGGCATTTCCATCGCAAGCACACAGCACACACACACACACAAAATCCAATTACTCAATTTCCTCCTATGGAGACAAACATTGCCGCACTCTGCTCCACAGCTGGTCTTAAAAAGACGACGTAATACCGACACATACGTATGTGTTGTCTACTTGTATGCGGCTGTATCGAAGTCTGTATCCTTAGAACAGAGTCACGAGTCCTACTTTTCTGATTATATAATAGACATACGTCATATAAAAGTTCAACAACACTGGAAAGCAACCCCCACAGAGCAACTCACCCAACGCTTTCTGCCAGTAGTAGCAGCAGGAAGTCGCTCAGTCGTGTCTGACTCTTTGCAGCCTCACGACTGTAGCCCGCCAGGTGCCTCTGTCCACGGGATTCTCCAGGCGAGAGTACTGGAGTGGGCTGCCGTTGTCGTCTCCAGGGGATCTTCCCGAACGAGGGATCGAACCCGGATCTCCCACACTGCAGGCAGATTCTTTACCATCTGGGCCACCAGGGGAGCCCAGGGTATCTTCACGCAAACACTCTGGCAGATCCTCTCCCAGTCTCTTACACGTTTACGCACAACTAGGAACTTTCACACCACAACATGGACGACACCGGACGCTTTATCCCATCACCTCCCCCACTCAGCAGCTAGTCAAGGCCCTCTCTTACCCATGTCAACACACACAGATTCATGTCGCCAATTTGCACAGTAGGTCTGTCTTGGCGCCGGTCAGCTGTATCGTGACTTCATCAACCCGTGTCCTTAAGGGGACTTCCACGTCATTTCCCACTTGTTGCCGTCACGCAGTGGTGTGACAAGTGTCCCTGTAGCTGTGGCCTTGTGTACGCAAGACACTCCCCTCGCCCACAGTCAGTTTCTCAAAGGGGAGCCGTGTGGGGCATTTTAACATTACCCGACTGCCCTCAGCAATACGCTCCTCCTGGCCCAGTGTGTGGGCCCTTTTCTCTACTCTGGCGGCAGAGAATTACATGTTCTGTCCTAATCTAACCCAGCTGACACTGAAGCACTGTCTCACATTTAACCTGTGGCTGTGTGGTCCCTGAGTGGGTGCAGGTCCCTCCCCGGGATGCCAACGGCGTGTGCACCCTCCCCTGGCCTGCCTGCTCCCCCTCAGGCCCACATCACCCGCTCTTGGTGGCTCTGGGACACACCGGCGCCGCTGGCAGGGAAGATGCACCTGGTGGCACCTGAGCAGAGACATGCCCTGGCAGCTGCCCTGGCAGCTGCGCTGGGCGCGGGCCGCCGCCGCCGCCGCCCCGTGGAGCTGGCCTAGCTCTGGCGCTCGTTTCCGGGGCTGCACACGGCTCCCAAGCAGCGCTGGGGGCACCGTCAGTCCTGCCGGAACGCTCTGAGCCACTTGCCCAGGGCAGCTGGCTGCTCAGGGGCCACCGCCTGGAGCGGCCACACTGACACAGGCCTGCCATGACTCTGCACACCCCTCCTTGAGTTCACAGACACCACGACTGCCGTTGTCAGCAACAGGCCAGAAGAGAGGCAATACCCAGTGCTTCCGGCCTCAGGGACGGGCCTGGCAACCCACGTCAGAGCTGCTCACGGGCTTCGCTCTGAGCGAGTCGAGGGTCAAGGGAAGGGAGAGCAGACGGGGCTCTGATTCATTGAACAGGACTCAGGGGACGAGTCCTCAGATGAGGGTGCTGAGATCACCCCCCCAGGGCCCCTGCGGGGCGCATGTGGGGACCCCACCTCGGTCCCTGAACACCCTCCACACCCAGGCGCAGGCTAGGGGCTTCCCAGAATAACTGACTGCCGGCTGACCGCCCGAGGATGTGCCGCACAGCCCTTACGCGGATACAGAGGCCGTATCAGTGTCTCTCTGCACCAAGGCACCAAGGACTGGGGGGCTCAAAGCCACAGAAACGTGTTTTCTCATAGCTCTGGAGGCCGGAAGTCCAAGAACTAGGGGCCGCCAGGGCCACACTCCCCAGAGGCTCTACGGGAGGGTCCCTCCTGCCTCGTCTGGCTCCAGGCACCCTTGGCCTGTGGAGCCTCTGCCTCCATCGTCAGGGGGCCTCCTCCCCTGAGGGTGTCCTCCTCTTGTGCCTCTGAGACCGACGGAGCCGTTAGATCTGGGGCCAGACAACCCAGGGAGATCTCCCCGTGGGATTCCTCATGGACGCACATCTGCAAAGATCCTCTTCCCCAGTAAGGTCAAACGCACAGGTTCCAGGGGTCTGGTTGTGCACAGGTCCCTCTGGGGCCCTCTTTGACCCACAGCTGCTGCAGGACGACGCGGCCCCTGCAGTGGACAGCTGGGGTGTCAGCATAGCTCCTCACCACCGAGGAGGTGGTGTCTTCCCCTCCACAGCACCGGGACCGGCTCCAGGGGCTTCCGAGCAGAGGAAGCTCCAGCCTGCACCGTCCTCCCAGCACAGAAGCCCGTGGTGACAGCGGCCGGAGTCCAGAACCAGCACTACGAGCACGGGCTGAGGGTCTGCAGACACCGTGCTGGGAGCGGAGGCTCTGAGAAGCCCTCAGGGAGGCCGGCGGAGAAGAGGCAGCCACTGCCAGTGGTACGCGGGCCCTCAGCGGCCTGACGGGCTCAGGCCCAGCACCCAACGAGCTCCCAGCGCTTCCTCGCGAAAATCTGTTCATCTACATCTGAGACCAATTTGCCTGAAACTACACAATACCTGTCACATTGCTTCCTGGCGCAGAAGTCAGATGTCTGCATGGAAAAGTACCGACAGCCACATACCTCTTGGTGGTGTGATATTTAGACGTGTCATTCTGCATCTCAGAGAAAAGGCAGTTTTTAAATCAATGTGGGTTCTCAGCGTGGCACTCGGCCTGGAGACGGCGCAGGAGGCCTTCCGGCGGGTGAGCAGAGCTGGGCGCCCAGACTGCATGGTGCGCTGTCCAGAGGCTCTGGTTGGAGCCACGTGGCGGCCAGATGTGTGCACGGGAGTCAGCAAGGGTGCACACCACCAGGCCTCTGCGGGGGGCGGCAGGGGCTGCGACCCTCCCGGGACCCAGGCAGAGGCTGGGGGCCGTGCTCCAACCTTCTCTTCTTGCGGAGACGTCTGGGAGCTGCCAGGTACACACACCACCAGGTTTTTTTTCGGTGCCTCTAGATTTAAAATCGCTTTGTTCAGCTTGTGTTGTGTACGATTTACTCCAACAAGACTACAGATTTCTGAACTGAACGCTGCCTTACGTTTAAAGCTGCCGCCGTCTCCGAAGCTGCCCACCGAGCCCTGCACGGCTGCGCTCACTCACAGACGTTCCCTGTCCCCGTCCAGGGGTTAGAGTTGGGCTGCAGTCACTCCAGAAGGAAGGCAGGTGCAGAGGGGCCCTCAGTTGCTGCTCATAAGGCAGAAGAGTAAGGACGAGGTCAGCGCCCCTCTGCTTTTAACCCCTGCTGTGTCACAGGGGTGCCGAGGAGCCAGGGACGGACCCTTGGCCTACGGAATCCTGGCCACTCGGCGCCGTGTCTGGACTGCCACCGTCTCCTCCGATGCTCTGCTGGCCCGTGGGCAGGGGCCTGCCCCTGCCTCTCAGCCTGTCACCACACGTGCCCCGGGAGTAGGCTCTGAGCCAGCACGGGAGGCCCAGGACTGTGGTCACCCTGTGGCTGCCGGGACCTGTCCAGGGTCAGAAAGGGTAGGAGAAAGCCTCTGGCCAGCACCCAGCACCTAGGACTGGTCAGCTGCAGCCGCTTTTAGTAACTGGGTGGGAAAGGCCATGGGGCTGGGGTATCTCCGAATTCCCTGCCACGCCTGTCTCCTCCACACCGGAATCCAGAAGCCCAAGTCCCAACAGAACAGCCCTAAGCCGTGTCTGCACACGGAGGACAAGGTTTGGGCCGAAGCAGCCCCACCCGCCATCTGCTCTGGGCGTGGGGACCCCCGCCCAACGCTGGTGCGGCCAGGGCTGCAGGGGCTGGGCGTGTCCACGTGCCCCTCCTGGGCACCTTGTGTGTCACAGGACACCATCAGGCACAGTGACAAATGGGAAAGGGGCTGGAGGCAGCCGGGGGCAGGAAACCCAGGAACTGCAGGACCCAGGTGGGAGGAGGGCCAGGCCACCCCCAGGCAAGGATGGCCAAGGGGGACACGGAGGATGCTTCTGGAGAACGGTGGGGAGCTGCTGCAGGAGGCCCCCGAGATACACGGGAAGGGCCAAGCTGGGGTCCCTGGGTTACTGCCGCGTCTCAGCAACAGTCACGGGCAGGGGGCTCTGCCCGGGTCCGGCCCGTGTGCGTGGGGCCCTACTCATGCTCTGCAGCAGATTATGTGCCTGCTTGGGAATCAAAACAGTGAGCAAGCGCAACGAGGGGAGCGCCTGGGAACACAGCGGGCGCCGCTCGCACATCTGGCGTCAGGAGGAACTCTGTTCAGGGACAGGATTGGGCGCAGTCACGTCTGTTCCCTGGGAGGGTCTCCAAGTTCCCACGAAATTTAACCCTGTGGGGTGGGGTGGGGGGCTGTTTCACTTCCCAAAGAAACACGTCCACAAGAACCAACCCAGAAAGTGAGCAAGTGTGTTCAGGGACCAAGCCCCTGCCCCGGGGCCCTCAGCTGGGGGGCAGAGGGTGCTGGCACTGAGAGGGCGGCCAGTGTCCTGCTGCGCCAGCTCTGTCATCCCGACTGGCCCTGGGTTGAGTCCCCAGTGGCGGCTGGGCAGGGCTGGCCTTGCCTCCTCTGGGGTGGGGGTGGGCAGGGGGTGCCGTGAGCCATCCCGGTCATGTCTCAGCTTCGGGCAGCATCTGTGCCCAGAGGCCTGGCGACCCAACCTGCTGCTGGAGCCGGCAGCTCAGCTATGTACCTGCTCCTGTGTTTCCTGCCCGAAGTCTCACACCTGCATCCACTTTGCCTTGTTGTCATGGTGATCAAAGCACGCAAAAGTAACGCTTTTTGCTCAGTATCACATGTTGCTTGGTGTTTGGACACTGGTATTTTCTCCAGATGGGTTTTTCTTCATTTAAGTCAACAAAGCAGTCTGGGAAGCACAAACTGCTTGTGTTTGGGAACCAAACAACAGTGATGTGTTAACGGGAAGCCTTGGGAGAGACTGTGGCGCGTGCGTGTGTGGTGGTGTAAGTGCCAGGGAGGGCCCAGGCTGAGAAACAAGCAAAGCAAGAGGTGAAGCTCCTGCTCCTCACCCCCCATGCTGCAGCCCTGGCCACTCCCAGCCCCCGGCAGGCATCCAGACGCAGAAGCACATGCGCACACACCGGGAAAGCTGGTCAGGGGGCTCCCCAGAGCAGCAGATTCCGGCCTGTCCTTCTGTGTCCCACCGCGTCAGAGTCCACGATGACCACCAGCAAGGTCCGTCCTGACCACAGCGCCCGTGGTCACCACCCTTCCCAGCATGGCTGCTCCCAACAAGCTGCTAAGTGGATGGTCTCTGCAGGTGCCAACGGCACCAAGGCCATGCTTTTAGGATTAATCTTAACTGCCGTCCACATGGAATTTGTTCTTACGGCTTTGTTTCGGAGGAGGAAAAAACACGAATTAGAAACGTTGAGAGACTCGTTAACACCGCCCTTTCATCCAGCGAGGCGCCGTCCGCTGCCTGGTGTCTTGTCCTTGTCCTTGTCCGCTCCAGCCCGTCCGCCCAGCAGGGGCCCCCAGGAGCTGGCCTGGGTGATGGAGGCCAGACGTCGTCCATCTGTCCACAACTGGAGCCACGGGGTCCGAGGACCCTGGGCGGCTGCCCTCAGCCACTTAAGGGATGCGGGTCCTGCAGTTTCTCCAGGTTCCGGGTCTGGCTTTCAACTGCCACCCCATTTCCTTCAGACAGACAGACAAGGCTGCCTGGCAGAGTTCCATTAAATCTCATTGTCTTTCAAACTGATAACAGGTAAAATTGATGTGAAAACTTCAAATCCCTAAACACAAACTTCAATCAAATGCCCGTAAACAAGAAAGAAAAAGCCTGCACAGGCCGGGAGAGGCCAGTCGGTTCAGTCCTTGGCCAGGACCCCTGCCAGGCCAGCAGCAGGAAGGCCCAGTGCAGACAGAGCGTGTGGAGGCCCCAGCGTGCAGGCTCAGAGCCGCCGGGGAGGACCAGCTTCCGGGGAGAGCGCCCGCGCTGGAGGCTTCTCTGTGTCCCGCCGTAAGGTAGCTCATTTACCGCTTCCAAGCCCGCCTGTGTGCAGCCTGAAGCCTCAGCAGCACCAGGGCCTGGGCTGAGCTCCCAGGAGCAGCGCGCGCTGCTCACATGGCGGGGGTGTGATGGCCTGCCTGTTCCCCGGCGGCCGGGGCCCCAGCTGGCACCACTCTTGTGCCAGGCTGAGCCTGTGGGTGCCGAGGACGTGGGGACACATGGCCAGCGGTGCCCACCCACCCTGCCGGAGCTGTACCAGGAGGGCCCCGCAGACAGGGGCTCCCCGCCCACGACTCCCGAGCAGCACCTAAACCCACAGGCTCCACTGACCTCACCACCCCCCACCAAGATGTCTCCAGCCACCTGCCCGCAGGGCTTTCTCTTACCCTAAAGCTTTAAAGGAGTTTCATCCTGGGATAACATTGCTGTTTACAATAGGTTAAGGAATGAACAATGACAGTAATGAACACACCCCCTGGACATGCTTAGCTGCTCCAAAGAGGTGGTGCTGGGTAAGGAGAGCTTGCAGGGAGATGCGAGGCCTGGGCGGGGTGGGCAACCAGAGAGATTCGAGCTGGAGACGAGGATGCCTCTAAGCAGTGGTCACGCCACACCAGGAACCGTGGTTTTTTCTGCTGGCTGAGTGGACACCCATTAAAAAAGCTTGATTAAATCACCTCCAAGGTGAGCCCACACTCTTCCTCAGAAACAGCTGCCTGCACTGGTTCCGGCCTCCTCTCTGCGCCTTCCCGGTGCTCTCCCAGATCCAGCTCCTCTTCTTTGGGCACCAGGAAGGCAGGCCTGTTGTCCCTTCATCCCTCTGCAGCTCAGGTGTGCAAGCGAGGAGGCTACGTGATGCTCCCAACCCTGGGGGCGAGGACAGGCCAGCCCTCCACAGCTCAGCCTCTAGAATGGTCAAAGGCAGCCAGTTCACAACAGCTGGTTCTGCAAAAACAAATCTTTCTGAACCCTCCACGACCCAGGTCTCCAGGAAGAGCGAGCGTGGTGTGTGCATGCCGCACGGCTGCCCCGCGGGTCTGGCCGATGGATGGAGGGAACTCGCATACAAGGGGGCCTGGGGCCAAGGACAAGGGCAGAGCCTGTCCTTGTCTCAGCGTCCCTTTTCGCTGGGAGAGCGGTTTGTGTCCCCTGTGCCTCCCCATCTTCTCCGTTTTCGCAAATGTGGTGCTCCTCTAGCCGCAGCAGTTCCAGGAGGCCCCTGCGGAGTCCGCTGCCCCTGGACCGGTCCGAGGCCCACCCTCGGGGCGGCTCTGCTGCTGGGACCCGGGAGACTGAACTCCGTTTGTCCAGCAGCAAGGGTAGGCAGGGCCCAGATAGAACCCCCTGGGGGTGGGGCCTGGCCCCGGCGGGCTGCCTGGTCTGGGACCCTCCCTCGCTGCCCGCTGCTGGGGCACCTGGAGATCACAGATGCCCACTCTCCAGGTCCAGGAGCAGCCCGAGAGCAGAGGGTGTGGGGCCTGGGATGCATCCTCAAGGTCTGACCGCACTGCGGAGAGGTCTGCTGGTCCGCTGGCAACCGGGACAGACAGCACGTGTCCTGGGGACTGTCCCAGGGCCTTTGATGGACTTCCAGCCCATCCTGTCTTCAAGTCCTTCCTTGAGCAGCGGGGGCCGGGCCTCCCCAGCGCAGCCCAGCACCCTTCGGTGGCACCCTGCATCAGAAGTGCTGACAGCCCCACACCGAGGCCCCAAGGCTGGGAGCTGGGGAAGCAGCCCAGCAGCTGGTTCTGTTTCAGCAGTAGCATCCTGGGGCTGCAAGCCCCTGGAGCACAGCCTTTTCCTCAGAGAATTCAGAACACAGCCACCCTCACAGCCCCCAGATGCGAAGGGCACCGGGGACCCCACTCACCTTCCTGACATGTCAGATGGGGAGTCACTCGCAGCTCTTGAGGCTCACCCAGGGAGCCATGAGCTCGAGTGAACGGAGCAGGGAGACTCAGGGTCCATCCACAGAGATCAGACATCCAGGCAGCTCCCTGTAAAGACTCTGGTTTGGCTCTAAAGAAGTCCAGAGGAGGACCAGATCAGAAGACAGCAGGGAAATGGTCGGACTTTACTTTTAAGAGAAAAATCCAGAATTAATTTGGCTGATATAAAAAAGGGATGCAAAGAACTGTAGGTCGGTGAGAAAAGCCTAGTCAGTCTGTGTGAGGTCAGTGCTGAGGTCAGAGTGCACCCAAACCATACTCGCCTAGGGCTGCATGCTCACCCAGGTGTGAACACACACACACACACGCCCAGGGCTGTGCCCTCACCCGGGTGTGAACAGAGACGGCAGCGCGGCACTCCCGCCTTAGACGGTGTGCACAGCAAGTGCGGGACACGCCCCCACCTGCACAGTGACCGAGGCTGACCCACCTCGCCAGCCGCGGGACTCCCAGGGTCGGGGGTGGCGAGTCAGGAAGGAGAGGCAGGCGTCCCTCATCGCCCTGGGTCCTGAGAGGACTCAGGCCGGAAGTGGCGAGAGACGGGCTGGGCGAGACTCCACTCCTCAGGAGGGGCCATTTCAGGCACCAAGAGCTATTTGTTTTCCCAAATTATTCTGGCAAGTGGTTATTTTCTATTCTGTTGACGCGACCCCAAATGGATGCACCTTACATTAGCCTTCTGGCAGCTGGGAAGATAAAGCTGGGGCCTCAGAGTAAGCGTGTCGTTTCAGGGCTGCCCCCGTTCCTTCAGTAGCATCACCCCAGCAGGTTTGGCAGCTGAGAGGAAAGGGCAGGCATGGAGCGCGCGGCAAGCAGACCAATTTGCCAAGGACGGGCCTGCATGGGGGTCTGGCGGTCCGGGGCCCGCCTGGCTCTAGGTACCACCTTGGTGTCCGAGGCAGCCAGTGGTTCCTGGTGGGCACCAGATGCCCCTTCCTTGAAGGGCAGTTGCCCTCATGTTTGCCAGGCTCCCATTCTCTCACCTCTGACTTGAAAGAATCAGCAAGGGTACAATCACAGTAACAGAAATGAGCAAGCTGGACCCACGGGAGGCAGCCTCTGGGCTCTCTTCGTGGTAAAACGTACAGAAGCAGACACATGACACCTCTGAGACTCTGGCTCCTTTAATGAGACACAACCCCCCTCAGCACCCTCCATCCCCCCTCAGCACTCCCCACCCCCCCACCCCCCCAGCACACACCCCATGCCCAGCAAGCTGCCCATACACACTCAGTCTCGGCCAGTGGGCTGGGAGCTGGTGGTGTTGCCCAGGGCCCCGTGCCAGGAGCCGGTGGCACAGGAGCCCCCTCCACGGGCCACTTTCCCGGCAGGATGGCCCTCGTGGGCCAGCAGCCACTCCTTCACGCCCACGCCTCCAGAGTAGTTGCCCATGGCCCCGCTGCTGCAAACCACTCGATGGCACGGGATGAGGATGGGAATCTGCAAGAGAGCAAGGTGGCCACATCAGCCTGGCCCCATGCCTACCCTGGCGGCCCCCACCCAGCCACGTGCAGGCGCCACGTCAGCCTGGCCCCACGCCCACCCCGGCGGTCCCCCCAGCCACGTGCAGGCGCCACACCCACCCTGGCGGCCCCCACCCAGCCATGTGCAGGCACCACATCAGCCTGGCCCCACGCCCACCCCGGCGGCGCCCCCAGCCACGTGCAGGCCCCACGCTCACCCCAGTGGCCCCCACCCAGCCACGTGCAGGCACCATGTCAGCCTGGCCCCACACCCACCCTGGTGGCCCCCCAGCCACATGGAGATGCCATGTCAGCCTGGCCCCACGCCCACCCACGTGCAGGCCCTGTCTCGGCACGAGTCGCCCCTTGGCCTCTGAGTGTCCTGGGTGGGCTGGGGCAGGCCTAAGGTAAATGTGGGGCATCTTCTAGAGCAGGGGTCTCCAGCCCCCAGACCCACCCCGGTCTGTGGTCTGTGAGGAATCAGGCCCCACCACGGGGGGAGCGGCAGGTGAAACCAAAACCAACCCCCATCCTATCCCGGGTCTGTGGAAAAACTTCTTTTTTACGAAACTGGTTCTTGGTGCCAAAAAGGCTGGGTTCTAGAGAATCCCTTCATGCTAGGATTTGGAAGGAGAAAACAATTTCACTTGATAAGTGATTTAAAATATATACATACAGAATTTAAGAAGACATTCCCAAGTTTAAGTGCCACGCAAGTTCCCAAGCATTTCCGAGAAGTAAGAGGAAACGTCAGGGAATGCTGTGCTCAGAGGCCACTCTAACTCCAAGGCTGGCCAACTGCGGATGTGGCCCATGCAGTTAGCAACTGGTTTTGTAAAATAAAGGTTTACTGGAACACAGCTATGCCCACTTGGTACATACTATCTGTGGCTGCTTTCGCAAGACTGAAAACGTTTACTGTCCTGCCCTTTACAGGAATTGCTTGCCAACCCTGCTTTACAGATACCAGTGGACTTGGGGGCGCTGAGGGGTGCTGCTTCCCTCCTTAGCCTCTGATACAGAAGTTTGAGAAGCTCTGCTTCTCATCTGTTCCTATCTGAGAAGCGGTCGCCAGACCCCCAATCCAAGGCTGGGACCGACCCTCTGCCCTGGGGACCTGCCCCCAACCCTTCCTCCCATAGGGTCCTCCCCACCTCCCAAAAAAGCCCTAACCGGAAGGCAAAGCTGCCCTGCGCCTTTCACATCTGGAGACAAGCAGAGTAGTTAGGTACCTGCCTAAATCAGCAGGGTGACTCCACAGAAAGCAAGGGCACTTCACAATGAAAGCAAACACAAGCACGGAGAACCGCTCGACCGTCAGGAAGGCTCTACTGCTAGGATCCTGGGGGCAACAGCCGCCCAGGTGCTGAGCGTCCTTGAGACGCACCAGGAAACACGGGCCCAGCACTGCCTCCCAGAGAGGCTCAGCTGCAGCTCACGACGCTGCCGCACCAGCCCCAGGGGAGGGGCAGGCCCAGTTCCCAGGAGGCTGGACAGGCAGGCGGGCTGGCACACCGCTGACTGGCCCGGAGCCGGCCGCACACAGACCTGCGGGATCGCAAGGCCCCACGGAGTGGAGTGGACCGGACGGCGGGGCCCACAGGTGTTGGACGCGACTCTGGCAGGGGCTGTGGCTCCTCCTGCAGCCACACAGGCGAGTCCCACCTTGCCCCACGCTCCTCATGGTGACCCCACTGGAGGGACTCTGCCCTCCCGGTGGCCCCTGGCAGCCCCACTGGGTCCGTTCCTGAAGGTGAGGGTTGCTGTCTGCATGGGGCTCTGACTGCAGGTGGAGGGGGGCTCTTGGGCTGGTCTGGCCCCCTCCCACCCCCAACGGGAGGGCGACTCACTGAGCAACCGTCCTCAGAGGAAGGCAGGAGCATGTCCGCCCAGAACCTGCAGAGTCCGGCAGAGGGACCGCCTGCCCCGCGGCATGGGGGTCCTGTCTGAAGTGGGGCCAGGGTGGGGAGCTGGGCGCTTCAGAGACCCCACGTGTGGGGGGCCTCCGCCCAAGGTAACCAGGCGCCTCTGCTCCCCGGGAGGTCATCTCTGCCCTCACCCAAGGCCTTCACTGCGGGTGGAGCAGGCTGCCACCCGCTGGCACCTGACACACACTCCCGCCAGGGGTGCCCCTCTGTGGGGTGGCCCCTGTCCCAGGAGGGTGGCTGGATTCCCGGCCCTGTTCCTGTCCTGGACACGCTGCTCAGTAAGGACACGGCAGGGAGAACATGCCTGACATGCATGCTGTGACTGCACGCCCTCCGTGGAGCCCAGGCCAGACTCCGCAACCTGAGGGTGCAGCGAGCCTCTCGTCCGGGTCCGAAAGCTGCTTGGAGGCCCGCATTCTGCATGCCGCCCCGGGGGACCGCAGAGGCAGGGCCCGGAGGTGGCAGTCTGACCTCCTGTGCCTCACAGACCAGCCCTGACTCGGATTTTGGGGGGTCTGGGTTGCCATGGTGACGCGTGCTGTCTGTGGAGTTCTAGCCTCGCGAGGAGGGCTCGGGCTTCCTCTCCCGCACAGTCTGACCAAGCGAGAAGCGGCCACACTGGGGGCCTGCCCACAGCACACAACCGGGGGGAACAGGAAGCTTCAGGAACAGATACAGTAGTCACATTAATAACTGCTGGGAGGACACGATTAGATAATACACAAGTCAAGTTTTTGACTGATAAGGAGGTAGACACTAATTCAATCTAGTTTCATAAACATTTGGGCCCCAATTCAATTCTCCTCCCGAACAGCAGACTTCACACACAAGCTCTGCTTTTCTTCCCTCTTGCCCAACAAGCTACGGAACTGTGAGTGTGTAACGTGACCCTCTCTAAGCACCATGCAGATGACAGACTGCTGGCCTGGAATAGCAATTACAGAGACAGCTATGATCAGTCTTCATCTTTCCTGGGAACTGGTGACTGACCAAACACACACGAGTCTCACCTCCAGAAACGGGAACACTGCTTCTGCTCATGCTAATTTCAGTGGCAGGTTCCAGACTGTTAAAATAATGAAACCTGCTAAAATTCACTGTGGCCCTAAGGACATTCCAAAGGATCCATACCCTCTATGCCCTCTCCTTTAAAGCCTGTGCTGCATGAAATGTAATTTTTATCAATAACCAAGTAGCTCATAATATCATAGCTGCATTGAAATCTTCATGCTGTGAAATCTAATTCATCCAATACATGAATCCATCACTTACACAGACCCTTTCTCAAATGCTATAAAACTTCCAAACCCATAGATTTGTCTCCAACAAAAATAACACGAAGGGGCCTTTCAATCAATAATGGAATCCCTCTGATTCTGGTGCTGGCTGAATATTTTCTCCAGCTTTGCCTTTGTTCTTGTGGGTAGCAGCCCACAAGGGAAAGAGCTTGTTTTCACTTGCGGCCTCATCAATACCTAAATCCTGGTGAACAAGTGACACTGAGAAGCTGTAATCAATAGCTCCCCGTGCGTTTTTTTCTTCTGGTCAAATGGTTCAGCCCCACTGACAGCCCTGACACTTAGAACATGAAGCTAAGTCTTTATCAACAGCCATCTGGGTGACTGGCAGGACAAGACTCGGGGGGTCATTGAGGCTCGTGGCGATCTGCGAATAAACGAACTCCTCAGGAATGCACTTGTTTAGGAAAAGGTGGGGAAACTCTCTGCCGAGTATTGACTGCTTCTGAACTGCATTTAGCAAATTCTGAGGATGAACAGGAAGGGGCTTTATCAGGCAGGGTGTGAGCCCTTGTCAACCTGCCTCACCAGAAGACTGCCGCCCCAGGGCTGGGTCTGGGACAGGGCATTCTGGAGGGCTGCCAAGTCATTACACCTGGGCTATTAATCCGTTCATGGAAAATTCTGGAAAAACCAAGGGCCTGGGGTGGGCTGAAACCCCCCCAGCAGCAGACACCACCCCTCAGTCTGCAGGTGAGCAGCCCACGCCTCGAGCACAGGCCATCATGGGGGCCGGCGCGTCCTCGTTTACTGCCGGACACCATGGAATGGGCGCACCATAAGCGCCAGGGTGTCCTGCAGCTTCTGTGTCCGTCTGTCTGTCATGCTCCTCCTGAACACAGAGATGGCTTCATTGTGTACATCTCCAGGCCACACTCCCTGTGCCCATGTGTGGCTCTGTGGCTGGACTCTGCCGTCGGCATGAGAAGGGGGACGTGTCCACTGGGTCGGCCCCTTACCCCTTCACTTCCCTGGGTCCCCTCAGGACCCCTCAGCCTGCTCTATGGATGATCCAAAGACCTCTGAGCACGGCTGACTCTGCTGAGCTGGCCCAGCTGCAAGGCACGCAGGCTGTCTCCTTCCGGGAGCACCCCAGCTCTTCTGAGCCACCCCTGGAGGCATCTACTGGGTCCTCTGCAACTTTCTGGTCAGGCTGGGGTTCCTGTGTGAGGCCAGGCAATGCCCTGCAACAGAGGGATGCCCAGGGCAAGGCCAGTGGCTCACAGCTACCGCACCGCCCTTGTTATGGGACGGCACCACCATGAGGGGCCACGGTGCAGGCAGGATCCTCCCCGTGTCCTCAGGCCACCTGGGCACGCGCCCATGGGGACGTCAGGACAGGGACTGCACGGACAGAAGCGTCTCAGGCCCCGTGAGAACCTGCTTTACAGATGTCAGGGGCTGGGGCCACAGTTGAGCAGACACAGTCACAGAGATCAACAGCAGGAGGAGGCAGTCCTGCTGCCTGCAGGACAGTGAAGGTTTCTGAATGCTGCCTCACGCGCTGTCGCCAGCAGCCACGGCCTGGCCACTTCAGAAAGTGGGGAACTGCGGGTGTCACGAGGGGCAGGTGTGGGCTGCTGTGCACGCCAGTGAGCGGGGCTGCACATGCCGAGGGGGCAGGCAGTGCTGGGATGAAAGGCCAGCCTCAGGGAGGGGAAGGCCCTCAGGGAGAGGAGCAGAAGGACCAAGCATCCTCAGGGCGTGAATGGAGTGCAGACAGACGGGAGAATTTCTACACAGCTCGGGGACCCTGGGATGCAGGAAGCAGGCACCTCCAGAGCTCACCCAGAGGCCCTGCGTGGACACACAGCACAGGGTGGGGTCACACTGTCCAACAGAGGGATCTGGGAGAAGGCGGGGGCCTCCAGAGGGGAGGAGCCACGTCAGCGTCACTGGGAAGCCTCAACAGTTACCCCTGGAAATTGATGCAGGGTCACCCATGTGTGCCACGCAAACGAGGCCTGCAGCCTGTGGAGATGGCGTGTGTGAATGACACACTGGGACGCTGCGATGGAAGCACAAGAGAGGCAAACACGACACCGACCCACTCCCCCAGCCCCTGCCGCGCGGGGCTCGAGACCTGCGAGGTGGCGGTGCCGTCATCTGCCGCGCACTGCTCCTGACAGTCTGGGGTGTTTAACATGGACGCAGACTCTTCTCCAGGCAAACGGACACTACAACAGCTCACGCCACCCACAGGAGCTGCCCCTGTGCCCACAACGGTGCGGTTCTGTGTGGAAGGCCGAGTGGCCGCCCTCTCAAGACACCGGCCCTGTCCCGGGGCCACCAGCTGAGGGGAGGGGGCCGCGGGCCATGCTGGGCAAACCCTGCCTCTCCCCAGCGAGCACGGACGGAAACCGTATTGAAAACACACAGCAAAGCCATGGCAATGTTTTAAGAACTGGGTCGATTCATGGAGTAACTCCCCACCCCGCGATGTGACCATCTGCTGGCTTTTCCTGACTGGATGGCACTCTCCCACCATGTTACAGAGTCCCTACAGCTTCAGGGAGAGACCGTCCCAGGGCGACGGCGCCCGGGTCTGCAGAGACCCTCCCAGGGCGACGGCGCCCGGGTCTGGAGAGGCTGTCCCTGAGTGACAGCACCGGGGTCTGCAGAGCGTGTCGCGGGGCGACAGTGCCCGGGTCTGGTGGGCACTGCAGACTAACGACACCGGAGATGTTCCAGGGCCCCGTGCAATCGTGTGAGGGCTCCCAGAGGCCGAGCTGCTGTGCGGATGGGGTGCCCTTCCCACCCCCTGCAGGGTCCTCAGGCGAGTGTGGCCTTGGCCAGGCCCACACCACAGCCTTCCGAGACTGGACGACCCCCTTCCAGAGGCCCTGACGTGAACACGTCCTCTCCTCCCCAGCAGCCCAGGTTGCCTCTGACACTCGCCCCGACACCCCGCTGACCGCGGCCACACACTCACAGGGTTGCTCCTCATGGCTCCTCCCACGGCCCGCGCTGCTCTGGGGTTGCCCGCCAGGGCTGCTAATTGCTGGTAAGAAACCGTTTCTCCGAATTTCACAAGCTTCAGCAGCTTCCATAACACCTGTCTGGTGAATGACTCTGAAAGGGAGAAAGCAAATGACGTTATTGGGACAAACAGCTCCAACAGCTAAGATACAAATAGCCGCCAGCCCTGAAAGAGAAAGCGCAACAGCGCACACAGAGGTGTGACTTAATTAAAACCCAGCTCCGCACGGGTCCTGCCACCACGTCGCTGACGAGGAGGACGCGCGGGAGGTGAGCCGAGGGCGGGCCAGCACCTCCACAGGCCTCGCCAGCGGGTAGCACAGACGGCTCGCCCTCCCACCTCCCCGGAGCTCCACGTGGGCCTGCGGCGTGCTCTCCTGGGGCCCACGCGGGTGTGGGCCGGCACACGGCTCACTTCACACGCACAGAAGGCCCTGCGTGCGCACCAACTTCGGAAGCTCTGTACTGCTTGTTCAGTCCCGGCTACAGCTGGGATGCAGAGGGACAAGGAGGCCGTGGGCTGGACCACGGTCTGACGCTAGCTTATCCGCCACACCCGAGAGTGAGCAGGCTGAGGATGCCAGACACCACGACCCACGAGGCTGGCGGCGACCTTGGCTCCAGGCATCTGCAAGGAGCAGAGCTGCAAAGATAAAACAGCCTTACCCCCGTTTTAATGAGCAGTCACGTCAAGCTGCTGCAGGGGTGAAGGGTGAAGAGGAGGACACAGGACAGCCCCTCCCTTTGCTGCGGCTCAGAGCGCTCCCGGGTGGGCAGGGCGCTGCAGAGGTGGGCATGCGCCGGGCCGTCTCATTCGAGGCCTCTCATCTTTCCCCAGAAGACGCGTGCCCGCGAGCATGGGACAGGGAGCTGCCCACCACCCCCCTCTCCAAGGCGAGGGCAGGAGCGCCCGACACAGCGACAAAGGGAAGGATTCCACGGGCAGTTCCTGGGTCCAGAACAGCACTAATTACACTTCATGCCAAGCTGGCCAAGTGCGATTTGGTTCTTAAAGGAAACACACCCTTACACGCGTGTTAAATAATAAAAATCACTTCTTAACTGAAAGGAATGATAATCACTTCACTGGGAAAAAAAATCTGTTTAGTCTTTATTATAACATTAAGCAAATTAAACATCAGCATAATCCAGGTGATACTAGAAAAGGGTCAGCAAAGAAATTGACTTTGTTGTTCATTAATTTACATGGATTAGTAGAGGGCAGAAAGATAGCAAATGTGCTCTAGTTTTTTATGATATAATTTCAAACTCTACACCATTTGTGGCAGGAGGGTGACTTTGGGGTTAATCAGACTGATTTGTCCTTTTAATTGCTTTCTATTCAAAGAAAATTCATTAGATAATGTTCTCTTCAAAATTCATGAATCAATTTAACTGAAGAAACCACATTAACAGCTTTGGGTTCATTAGCACATGCGGTTGTGTGACTAGCTGATTGCTGCGAGGGTTTCCTTAGGCAAACAGACTTTGTTTACTGTGATTTCTTTAGAAAGCGTTTTGAAATCAAACTGTTAATCATTATTATTGTCACCACTGTTGTGCCTAACTTAAAAATAAAAGGAAGGAAAAAGAAAAGCAAGGCAGCTTGGTGGTAACTTGGAGAAAAGAGGTTTCAGGGACAGCTGTCTTGAAAAAGAAACAATAAAAGCAGCTCAAGTCAATACTGCAAGACGCCAAGGCCAGGTTCCAGCCTTCCTCCGAGAGCAGAGCTGCCGGCTCTGTCTTCCCTGCTCTGGCCCGGGGAGAGGATGCTGCCCAGGCTGTCCTGAGAGCAGCCTGGGACCTACTGACCCGGCAGGGACAGTGAGGGGTGCGTGCGAAGGGGACTGGAGACGGAGCGGCTCCGAGGAGCCATGTCCGCTCCTCTGCCCTCATGGAGTGCCAGCCCTGGGGTTGCTCTGACGGGTTACTGCCAAGTCACAGAGCGCCTCTCCTTCCAAGGGCAGAAGCATCATATAATGAAACAATTACAAGCCCGTGTGTGGACACAGAGTTTTAACAAACATTTTCGGCTTCATCGTCAATTTTTCACAGGAAACCGTTTCTCATCTTGTACATGCCCGGCAATATATTAGAACAGATAGCTGAAAAAATGCAGTGTTTTGCAATCAAGCACATTATTTTTTTTAAACCTGGAACTCAATCCACCCTGTAGGGAGCAAATGCATTAATTAGTCTTAAGCAGCTCTCAGAGTCAATGCCTTTGCCCTGGACCTGTGCAAAAATCAGACCTGAGCCCCACTTCTCCAAAAAAGAGGGGCAACACTGGGGGGAGGCAACACTGTGAGCTGTTGAATATCATTCTGAAATGTAGTAAAAAAAAATCTGCTCAAAAAGTGAACATAATGTGGAAAACACACTCTCTTGAAGGTGTTCAGTTCAGCTGCTCAGTCGTGTCTGCCTCTTTGCGACCCCATGAACTGCACCACACCAGGCCTCCCTGTCCACCACCAACTCCCGGAGTTTACCCAAACTCATGTCCATCGAGGCGGTGATGCCGTCCAACCATATCATCCTCTGTCGTCCCCTTCTCCTCCTGCCCTCAATCTTTCCCAACCTCAGGGTCTTTCAAATGAGTCAGTTCTTCGCATCAGGTGGCCAAAGTATTGGAGTTTCAGCTTCAACGTGAGTCCTTCCAATGAACACCCAGGACTGATCTCCTTTAGGATGGACTGGTTGGATCTCCTTGCAGTTCAAGGGACTCAAGAGTCTTGGTGAGGTGACCACATAAATCTTTAGCGGTAGGACCATCATTTCAGGTGGCCCTAAGGACTGATGGTCAAGCTGAAGCTCCAACACTTTGGCCACCTGATGTGAAGAGCTGACTCACTGGAAAAGACCCTGATGCTGGGAAAGATTGAAGGCGGGAGGAGAACGGGATGACAGAGGATGAGAGGGTTGGATGGCATCACTGATGCAACGGACATGAACTTGGGCAAACTCTGGGAGACAGGGAGGGACAGGGAAGCCTGGCATGCTGTAGTCCATGGGGTCACAAAGAGTTGGACACGACCTGGCGACTGACCAACAGCAGCAGCAAGGGGCAACCACCGAACCACTGCCTCTCTCTCCCGCGAAGGTCCCCACGGAGGGCAGGCCGCGGCCCCCAGGGCCACACTCTGGGCGCTCCTCTCCCTTGCCGTCCCCAGCCTGCTCTGGGACTCAGGGTGGGGTCAAGACTGCTTCTTGGCTCCCCCTTATCCTAGGGGCCTGGTCACTTCCATTTCAGCCTGGGTGGCTGCTCAGACCCGCCCACTGTAGCCACCTAAACCTGGTGAAGACTGTCTTCTAAACCCTCCCCCCATTCTGGGCTGCTGGATGGGACATCGTGGGCTGGGCTGCTGGCGACACTACATGCCTGTGGGATGCCCTGCATAGCACCGAGCCTGGTGCCCACGCCCGGGCCACGGCCACCTGACAGGGCTCCGACTTTCCGCAGGCTCTCCAGACCTGGCTTTCTCTGGGCTCTGGCACAGGGGAGCCCGCAGCACCCTGGAGTGAGCACCAGGTTCTCATCAGGCGGATCCAGCAGAGCTCTCACACCACGTGCTCTTCAAGAGCAAATCGGCTAATGTGACCTGACGCTGCGCAGCATCAAAGCAGCCAGACGACCTTCCCAGGAAGGAGCCCGGGAGGGAGGCCACGAGAGCGACAGGATGGGCGAGCACACGCTACTGAGCGCCTCCATGAAGCCTGGGCACAGAGTGCAGGGCCGTGGGGAGGAAAGGCCTGGGGAGAGGAACTGGAAGACGCACTGCGATGAGGCGCCCGTTTACCACATTTACTTCAGAAATCCCCAGCCAGGACTGACTGTGGGCTTCCCAGGTGGCACTAATGGTAAAGAACCTGCCTGCCAATGCAGGAGACTTCAGAGATGCAAGTTTGATCCCTGGGTGGGGAAGATCCCCTGGAGAAGTAAACGGCAATCCACTCTAGTATTCTTGCCTGGAGCATCCCATGGACAGAGGAGCCTGGTGGGCTACAGTCCGGGGGGTGGGGAGGGGTCACACAGTCAGACAAGACGGAAGGGACTTTGCATGCACACAGGACGGACTGCGGCCTGGACCCTGGAGGTGGTGTCAGTTCAGATGGAGCCCAGGAGCCCTCTCTGCCTTGAGGAGGGGGAAGCCCCCCCAGGGCTACTATCTCGGACTCTCTGGCCCCAGGCAATCCTGCAGTGTGTGCAGGGGGTGGCAATGGTGGGGGCCGGTAGGTGCTGAGAGCTCTGAGGAGAAATGTCCTTTCTGAGGAGAAGGGCTCTGGGCCCAAAGGCGGCTGGGCCCCCTGCGTTCCCCATCTCTCTGCTCCTGCTGCCCAGCCCCAGAGGCCCGTGCAGTTGCAGGAGTGTGTGGGAGAGGACCAGGGAGGCTGTGGAGGAAGAGGGGACTGGGAAACCACACCAGACCAGGAGGTGGGCGGGTGGATCCGACGTGAAACGCAAGACTGAGAACGGAGGGAAGGCTGAGCCCCTGCTATGGTCCCGGGGGGCGGCCCTGAGGAGGCCGTGGAGGCTGCAGGGCGCAGACACTGAGGGGCTGCATCCAGCCAGGTCAAGGGTCTTGCCAACATGAATATCAGCGTTACCCACAGGACTCACATGAGACTCGGGATCTCAGAACATCTATTCAAAATGAGCAGGTTATAAGGTCCAGAACACTCAGCATATGAAAAGCCAGAAAATCCTCAGCCTTCCTGGGAAAAGAAAATCATCAACTGTAATGGCCAAGAAGACTTGGAAGTTAAGACTCTCCTGACAACCCCTGCCCCGCCAACCTTTCTGAGGTGTAATTAACAAAACTGTGAGACACCCAAACTGTACAATGCAATGACCTGATAAACATCCAACTGAGGACAGCTTCACAGGATCTGTGATAAGAATGCTGTGAGAAGGGAAAATACCCTTGGAACAAGTGAAAATATAAAGAGTTTCCAAAAAAATGAAAATTACGAAGAAAAATCAGAGACTGTAGTACTGAAACATACAATATCCAAAAAGGAAGAACTGCACAGCATGGGCTTCTAGGCAGACTGGAGGTGCCCGACGCAGAGCTGACCGGCCTGAAGACAAGTCAGCAGAAATGGTCAACCCGAGAGGCAGGAAAGAACGCCAAAAGCAAACAACAACATCCAAGACAGCCTCGGGGACGTGCTGGAAAAGCCAGAAGGCCTAACACGTGTGTTACTGGAGTTCCAGGAGAGAAAGCAAAGTGTCATGTAGAAGAGAAAATTCAAAGAAATAATAGCTAAAAATTGCCCAGATTTAGCATAAGATATACAACCACAGATTTAAGAAGCTCAGCCATGTGCAAAGGGACAATCCCAAAGAAATCCACTCCCAAACCCATCAAGAAGCTGCTGAAATCTAAGGATGAAGACAGAAATCTGGAAAACAAGGAAAAATGGTGTATTATTTGTGGGAAAACTATGTTTGAATGACTGTAGAATTTTTACAGAAACTGCAGAGGACAGAAGGAAGCAAAATGGCAGTTTTAAAAGTGCTGAGAGAAAAGAACCATCAACTCAGAATTCTATATCCCGTTTTGAAAAAAAATCCTTCAAGGGTGAAGTTAAAATAAAGACATTTTTAGATCAAAAAAACCTAGCGACAATGCATTGCCAATAGACCTAGAAAGCTAAAGGGAGCTCTTCAAGGAAGAAGCAAAATAATACCACAGGGAAGCATGGAACATTAGGAATAAAAGCAAAACAAAAGAAACGGTAACTATTTGGCTAAATACCACAGACTATTCTTCTGTTGAGTTCCTCAAAATATGTTTAATGACTGAAAGTAAAACCATGACCTCAACAGGTAAGATTTTCAGTGGATGCAGGTGTAAACCATCAGCAGGAGTTGAAAGAGCTCCGTGGTGTTAAGGCTTCTATATTCCATGTTAAGGTGGTGAAACGTTGACTCCAGTTAGACTGTGACAGTGATGTATGTAAGTATTATAATCCCTGAAGCAGCCACCAGAAAAACTGTAAGAGATGATATGGTGAAAAACAGATGACAACGTAAAAAATGCTCAACTATTCCAAAGGAAGGAAAGAATGGGGAACGAAAAATGAAAAACAGAGGGAAAAGACAGAAATCAGATAATATTATGTGATAATAAAGTAATAAAATGTAAGAAGTAAGATAGCAATAAAGTGAAATAAATGTCTGACATACCAACCCTAAGCGTTTATGTACCTTAACAACAGGGTTCAAATACATGAAGCAAAAGCTGACAAAAATGAAATGATAATTAGTCAAATCCACAATTATACCTGAAGACTTCACTACTCCTCTCTTGTAACTGACAGAAATATTTGACAGGAAATCAAGGCTGCGGAAAGGAAACAGCGCCACCAGCCAACGCGTCTCAGCTCACAGGACGCGCAGACAGGACGCGCAGTGCCAGCAGAGTCTGCACCCTTGAGGTGCCCATGGGCACCGAGTGAGGCACAGCATGTTCCGGGCTATAAGGCAAACACTGACAAGCTGAAAACAGCTGAGATCAGACAGATGATCTTCTCTGATCACAATGGAAAAAGGGAAAAGGAAAATCTCCAAATATCTGAAGAGCGAATACGCTATTTCTAAATAATCCATGAGCCACAGAAGAAGTCTTAAGGAAAAGAAAACAAAACTGAGCCGAATGAAACTGGAAATGCGCCTATCACAGACTGCGGGACTCAGCTAAAGCACTATTTAGAGGGATATTCATAGCATTAAATGCATATTTTAGAAAAAAGGTCTCGAATTAATGATAGTATAAAACATAACCATAATGCGCTGAGTTGATGAGTCGTGTCCAACTCTGCGACCCCATGGTCCAACCAGGCTCCTCTGTCCGTGGGATTCTCCAGGCAACAACACTGGAGTGGGCAGCCATGCCCTCCTCCAGGGGATCGTCCCAACTCAAGGACTGAACCTGGGTCTTCCGCATTGCAGGCGGATTCTTTACCATCTGAGCCACCAGGGAAGCCCATAACAATAATAAGCTTCCAATTTAAGACACCAGAAAAAGAAAATAAAAATAAACCAAAGAAGAAGGAAAGGAATAATAAAGGTAACAACAGAAACCAGTGAAACGGAAAACAAAAAGTGATCGAGTAAAATACATGAAACCCAAACCGGGTTCTTTGAAAAGATAAACTGGTAAATCTTTAGCAAGACTTATTAAAAACCCCTATTACCATAAGAAATTAAAGAGGGGATGTTACTACTGACCTCATAGACATTAAGTTGATAAAAATAATTCCTACAAAAAAAATCTGTGTGCAATACTCAGTATCACAGATGCACAGACCAATTTATCAAAACTGGCGAACGACCAAAGCCCAACAGAGGTGGAGCAGGTGACTGCAGGCCCCTTACCTACCAAAGAGCTTGAACTCACAGTTTAACGCCTTCTGAAATCACGGGGCCGGATAATTCCACCAGAAAATTCTATCGAACATTTAAAAGAAAAGATCAATTCAGCATAACCTTTTCAGAATAATGGAGAAGGGAACAATTCCTAAGGCATTTTATGAGGCTGTCATGATCCAAATACCAAAATCAAAAAAGTAAGCAGAAAGGCACAGATCAAGATCTCTCATGGACATATATGCAAAAATTCTCAACAAGGTACTTCCAAATCAAACTGAGAAACATATCAAAAATAAGACATTAAAATTCAGTGGAGTTTGTCCTAGGAATGGAAGGCTGATTCAATATTTGAAAAATTAATCTCTTATAAAGCTACATTAATCAAGATAGGATATACTGGTGTGAAAATACATAGATCAATGGAAGAGAATTAGAAGAACAAAGGCAAGACCATGGAAAAAGGATAATTTTTCCAAAAAATGGTGCTTGAACAACTGGGCAGCTACATGCAAAATATCAATCTAGACAGACCATGTACCTTCTACAGAAACTGACTCAAAGTGGATCACAGGCCTAAATCTAAGAGGCAAAACTATGAAAACCTCCACGAAAGGGAAAAAAGTGGGTAAGTTGAACTTTATCATAATTAGTTTTTGCTCTGTGAAAGATGCTGTTAAGATACCTTACAGAAAAGTTACAAGCTGAAAGAAAAATTTGCAAGATATCTATTTGATAAAGGACTTGTATACAAAATACACAAAGAATTATTAGAAACTCAACAAGAAAATGACCCAATTATAAAGTGGATGTGAGTTTAACTTGGGCTTCACACGAGCGGCGCCAGGGAGTGGGTCTTCTGTCTTGGGAAGACCCCCTGGAGGAGGGCATGGCAACCCACTCCAGGATTCTCACCTGGAGAATCCCATGGACAGAGAAGCCTGGTAGGCTATATAGTTCATGGGATTGCAAAGAGTCGGACAAGACTGAGCAATTAAGTACAAGAGTTTAACAGACACATCCTCACCAAAAAAGATATACAGGTGACAAATAACCATCTGAAAAGATGATGAACATCATTTGTCATTAGGGAGTTACAGGTTAACATAATGAGATACGATTAGATACTATTAGGATGGCTAAAAACCAACCGATAAAAAAAAAAAACCCTCAACAGTACTGACTGCTGGTGAGGATGAGGGATATTCAGTCACTGCTGATGAAAATGCAAAGCAGAACAACTGCTCTGGAAGAAAGTTTGCTAATTTCTTACTTACAAAGCTGAACAGAAGCTTACCACACGAACGAGTGACTGTACTCCTAGGTATTTATACTCAACAGATTGGAACACTTACATCCACACAAAAACCTGCACATGGATGTTTACAGCAGCGTTATTACCTACTGCTGAAAGCTGGAAGCAACCAAGATGCCCTTTTATAAATAAACAAACTATGGAACATCCATACAGTGGAGTATCATGCAGTCATGTAAATACTGCCCTATCAAGTCACAGAAAGACGTGGAAGGATATTAACGGCACACTGCTAAGTGGGAAAAATTTTTTGAAAAGGATACATGCTGTATGACTCCGACTAGGTGACATTTTGGACATTTTGTAAAAGGAATAATCGTACAGACATACATGAAATGTATACAAATTAACAGCGACAAAATATTTAAGAGAATGGAGGATTCCAGGAAAGAATGCAAGTGGTCAGGAGACTCTAACCATCCTGCAAATGCATGCCAACCCCACTGGAGTGTGTGGGAGGAGGAGCAGTGACCTAAGCAACTCTGGAAACAAGCGGAGTCTGTGAGACTGAGGCGAAAGGAGCCGCACTGCCCCCTGTGCTCTGGGTGACAAGGCTGCTTCCCATGGAGCACAGGATAAAAACCCCAACACTGCGATGCAGTATGCTGGGCTCAAATAACTAAGTAAATGGGTGGCAGAAGACGGGAGCCAGTTTCTCTCTGATGGAGGAGGAGCGTACAGATAAGCAAGAGGAGGAGGCTAGAATGATCCATGTAATAATGGATTAGAAACCTATGTAGATTTCAGTATGAGCTAATGTTTAGAAGACGTGGGTGGGTTTGATCCCTGGGTTGGGAAGATCCCCTGGAGAAGGGAAAGGCTACCCACTCCAGTATTCCAGCCTGGAGAATTCCATGGACTACAGTCCATGGTGTTGCGGAGGGTCGGACACGACTGAGTGACTTTCACTCTACCTTAACATTGGTAGAGGTCAATGCCAACCTCCACAGTGTTCAAGCACAATGACAGTGTGGACCCTCGACCTGATTCCATGAAACGGCACTCTGCCTCTGCGGTTTCCAATAAGTCCGTAACTCCAGTCTACGAGAAGAAAAGCATCATACAGATTCTAATATAATGACACTCTGCAAAATTCCTGTCAGGTACTCTAGAAAACTACAAAGGTCATCTTAGACAAGGAGAATCTTGAGAAAATGTCAAAGCCAAGAGAAATCTACGGAGAAATAATGACCGACTCTAATACGATATCCTAAATTGGCTCCTGAAATGGAAGGACATTAGGTTAAACCTAAGGAAATTTGAATAAAATATGAACTTTAGTTAAGTAAGATATCGACACTGGTTCATTGAATTAACAACTGTATCAGTAATACAAGAGGTCAATTACAGGGCAAAATGGATGTGGGTACAGGTGGACTCTCTGTACTAACTCAATTATTATTATTGTTTTTTTTTTTGGTAAATGTAAAACTGTTCTAAAAAATAAGGTCTACTTAAAATGAACTAATATGAGCCACCATATTAACAGCCCAATGAAGAAAAAGACAAAATAATATTAATCATGGTAGGAAAAAAATTTAAGAAGTTTCAACATCCATTCATGATGAAAGCTCTCAGCCATCCTGGAATAACCCAATAAAGGTAATGACAAAAAACCTACAGTTAATATCATACTTAACTGTGAAAAGATGAATGCTTTTCCCCTCAAGACTGAGAAAGAAGCAAGGATGTCCACTCCTATTCAATATCACAGTGGAAATTTTAGCTGTTACAATAAGACAAGAAAATAAATATATTTTGGAAGGAAATAAAACTGTCCCCATTTACAGGCAATGTGATTTGTTTATTGGAAGACACCTAAGAATCAATCAAAACAAACAAACATTCCAACAACAAAACCAGCTTTGAACTAACAGGCGAATATAGCAGAGTCACCAGGTACAAGGTCAACACACAAAAGCCAATCACAGCTCTGTTACCGGTAATAGCTCCAACCAAACTGAAATACTTAGATTTAAATCTAACTGTATACAAGATCTTTATGCTGAAAACTACAAAATGCTGACGTATTGACAGTATTATAAAAGAAAACTTAAATAATTTGAGAGACATACCATGTTCATGGATAGGAAGACTCAGTATTACGAAGATTTCAATTCTCCAAAAACTGATCCACTGATTTATTTCCATTCCAGTCAGAATCCCAGGGGTATTTTTGAAGATATAGACAAGATGATTCTAAAACTTATGTGGAAAGGCAAAGGAACTTGAATGGTCAAAACATTTTGATAAAGGCAAAAGGCAAAAAAAAAAAAAAGGCTGAGAAATCACCCCAGCAGGTTTTAAGACATACTATTATGCTGTTATAGATCAAGATAATGTGAAATTTATAAAGGGATAAACAGAGAGACTTTCAAAGGAGACTAACATACAATGTCCAAATGGTTTATGACAAAGTTGCAAAAAGCATTTCAACGGAAAAAGGATATTACTTTCAAGAAGTGGTGATGGAAAACTTGGTATCTAGATGCAAAACACTCAACTCTGACCTAAATTTCATACCTTTAAAAATTAATTTAAAATAAATCATTTAAATAAAACTTTCAACTAAAAAAGAAAATTTTACAGTAGAGGAGAAAACCTTTGTGACCCAAAGTTAGGCAAACAGTTCTCAGATGTCATCAAAAACACAATCCATAAATTAAAAAGTAAACTGGACTTCATCAAAATGAAAACAAAACAAAACTGGTCTGTAAAAGTTAGTGTTAAGAAATACAAGACAGGTTGGAGCCTGGGAGAAAACATTTGGAAATATATCCAATAAAGGACTTATATTCAGAATATATACAAAAACATTTAAATTCAACAGTAAGAAAACAAACAACCTCATTTAAAAAGATGGGCAAAAGACTTGAATTGACAGTTCATCAAAGGAGGATGGTTTGGTAAATAAGCACATGAAAAGATGTTCAACATAATTGTTAGAGAAATGCAAATTAAAATCATGATGAGACAGCATTCCACACCTATTAGAATGGCTATAACAAACATATGAAGATAACACCTATGCTGTGGAATACAACAATTAAGAGGAATAAACTACAGATACATAAAACAATTTGGATGAATCTCAGAGGTATTAAACTATTCACAGAAACCAGGCTCAAAAGATAAATACCGTCTGAGCCCATTTCCATGACATTCTCAGTGCCGCAAGCCTGGTGACAGCACAGAGCGGAGCCTGCCGAGCGTCGGGGAGGCAGCTGTGATGCAAACGGGCAGCAGCGGGGCGTTTAAGGTGATGGAACTCGCGTGTCCTGCTCATGACGGCAATTACAGAAATCTACACATGTATTAAAATCCACAGCACTGTAAACCACAAAATTCAGTTTTACCACATTTCTGAAAAGACAAGATAGAAGGAAACACATTTTCTAGACACCTTTTCTTTAACCAAAGAAGAGTTTCTTCCTAAAGGTCAAGATATCTACTTAAACTGGAGTCTAGGTCACATTCTCTGCCTCGTCTTTCTCCTCTACAAGTTCGCCCTCAACATTAATAATACAGTCGTCATGGTGGGCCCTCCACTCAACACAGCTCAGAGCAAGGGCCTGCCTGAGGGGTCTGCACCTTAACAGAGAGCTCTGGGGCTGACCCAGAGGAGGCATCCAGTGAGCATCTACGGGATGAATGGAGGAGTGGGCCTGGTCTTCCCTGAGTCCGCCTGAGGGCGGCTAGTGCTGGGGGGAAGCAAGCTGCACCGTTTACCCTGAGAGCAACCTCAACCTGCCAAGCCCGACTTGGGTGACAGAGCAGCTGGCAGAGGCAGGCACGGCCCCCGGCTGAGAGCAAGCGGCTGGACTCAGGCACGGCTGGGGATGCGGCCCCGTCAGGGAGCAGTCTCGATGCAAGCACCGAGAACAGCTGGGCAGAGGGGCACTGTGGCCCCACCAGCTCTCAGACACGCTCAGGATGGACAGCTGCTGCTGGAGCAGGCTTCGCCCCAGCCTTCCCACAGGGAAGCGGTCAGCGTCCAGCACAGCGAGGCACGAGGGGGCCTGGTGCCACACCCTGCAGGCAGAGCACCAGCAGCCCAGCAGAGGGCCTCTGGAGGGGCCAGAGCAGGTCACCCTGCTCCTAACTGGGCTTGGCCAGGGCCGCACATGCCGAGGGGCCTCTGTATCTACAAACATGAAGAAGTCCCCTGACGCTGGCCCTCCAGAGTGCCAGCCTCACTTCTATCAGCCACAGCTGCTTCTGACATCAGAACTGGATGACTTGTAAACACTCTCTTCTTTCCATGTGCTGTAATACATGTATATTTCATTTCAAATGAAATGGAACACTGCTTAAGGGAAATTTCAGTTATTTCCAGGAGTCATGTATGGATTGACAGTTGGACTATAAAGAAAGCTGAGCACCGAAGAATTGATGCTTTTGAACTGTGGTGTTGGAGAAGACTCTTTGAGAGTCCCTTGGACTGCAAGGGGATACAACCAGTCTATCTAAAGGAAATCAGTCCTGAATATTCATTAGAAGGACTGATGCCAAAGCTGAAACTCCAATCCTTTGGCCACCTGATGCGAACAGCTGACTCATTTGAAAGACCCTGATGCTGGGAAAGATTGAGGGCAGGAGAAGGGGACGACAGAGGATGAGATGGCTGGATGGCATCACCGACTCGATGGACATGGATTTGGGTAGACTCTGGCAGTTGGTGATGGACAGGGAGGCCTGGCGTGCTGCGGTTCATGGGGTCGCAAAGAGTCAGACACGACTGAGCGACTGAACTGAACTGATTCCGCTATATCACATACGACCTCCACAACCCTATCAGCAGCAGAGAAAAAGCAAAGAATAAAAAAGCTGACAGGTCACCTCAAAGGTTCAGGCATCAACACGGTATTTTCATTTCAGCACATGCCTAACCAAGTCAGACCACATGAACTAAATACACCTACTTGAGAGTGTCAGCCTGGTGCACGGGGGTAGGGGGTGTGTGTGTCCTGATGGGGGATGGCACACACCGTGAGGCCTGTGACAGTCTGCTGTGCAACTGGGAGTGGGGTCTGGAGTGACACAGTGCCAGGGACAAAGACACACCTCTGCCAGCCAGTATCTCTGGGCTGGGCTGGTCAGGACGGTGAGACACTCCACCTGGAAAACCCAAGGGACGTTCCCAGCTTGTGAAGAGGGCTGCCTTGCGGCGGCCGTGGGGGACAGCCCCAAGCCAGCCTTTCTCTCTAACATACGACAAAAACAGCCTGCAGAAAACTGTGGCACTGGATGGTGGGCAGCAACCAGGGAGATGGGAGGGAAATGCTGGGGCACAACTGCTGAGGGCCTGGTCTTGAAGAGTGGGTATGTTTCCTGGAAGGAGTGGGGCTGCGTCAATAGAAGGGACCCCCAGTGGGAACTGGGGCAGGCAGCTGATGTGGTCTCCTTGCCCTTCACTTACCCCTCCTGCAAGTGCCCGACCTGGGGCTCCCTTTTCCAGGTGAGGGAATATGGCACCGGCCTCTGGGTTCCCAGTGGGGACTCTGGGGTCCCAAGCACTGCTGAGAGCCCAGATTACAGGCGTGGAGGGAGATTCTGTCCTGTGGGTGAGCCTGGAGTAACTGTCCAGCTAAGGGCGGGCCTACTGAAACCATGCACAAAGGCAGTCAGAGCCTGTGGTCCGCTGGTACTCACCTCTGCCACACCAGGAACACAGAAAAAAATGAAAAAAAAAAAAAAAATCAGGAACACACAGCACAAACCTTCAGAGAGACAACGGGGGAGCCCCAGGCGGCACGAGTGGTAAGGAGCCTCCCGCCAATGCAGGAGGCGCAGAGACACGGGCTCAGCCTCTGGGCCGGAAGGTCCCCTGGAGGACGGCACACAACCCACACCTGCCTGGAGAATCCCATGGACAGAGGAGCCTGGCGGGCTACAGTCCACGGGGTCGCCAAGAGTCGGACACGCCTGAAGAGCACGAGCACACGTGCAGAGAGACAGTGGGCAACTTTCAGGAACAATAAGCGTTTTTTACTTTTAGAACAGTGGTCCTCACAGTCCAGTCTGGGGAGCTTCGGGGTCCCAGAGACCCAGTTAGGGGGACTGTGAGGTGAACACTATTATCAGAGTAACACTGAGGTGCTATTTGCCTTTTAAATTTTCATTCTCCCTCAAGTACATAGAAGAGCTTCCCATAAGCCACCTGATGTGTGATAAACAGATTAAGTGCAGGAGCAGCTCTGAGAGTCTGCCTGCCTTCCACTAAGGCAAGAATTAGAGAGGCTGGAGAAAGCGCAGAGCAGCGCCGCTTTTCTGTGTTTTTGATCTTGGAAAATAGTTATTTTCACATGAATATATTAGCTTTGATAATACGCAGTGAATTTATTATTACTTTAGAATAAATTAATACACTAAAAAACTCTCAGGTCTAATTTTCAACATGGTCAATGTACGTAAAAAAAATGCTGGTAATTCAAAGCTCTCTGAGGTCCTCAGGAGTTCCGGGGAGGACAGAGGGGTCCAGAGGACAGACGACCTCCATGAAGGGTTAGGTGGCCCCTCCCTGTCCACGCCTGGCCAGAGGAGCAGGGCCCGGCTGGCCCGGAGCGTACCAGAACAGTCTTCCAGCTCATCTCGCTGGCAGATTGGACTGTATCAGCCCTCGGAAACGAGCCCCGGCCTCACCCGCTGCGGGGAGACAAGGCTCTCACCTGGCGAGGCTGGTGCAGGTGAGGTAGGCTCAACAGCCTCGCGGCTGCACCTGGGCATATTGTATTTGTGTTCACCCTCCCAATAATTAGAGCTCCCGAAACTTATTTAACAAAAGAATTATGCCTAAGACTTAAAGCTCAAACTTAAGGAAGCCTACAGAGAAATGATTAAACTGTGAATGTCCTGGTATGAATGTGAATAATTATACATTAACACCCTTTACCATTCAAATAATTGTCATTCAGCTCAAACCTGGATAACTGACTTTTGAACGGTGTTAGCAGTTTCTGAACACTATAGGAAATACAGAGAAAGGCTGTAAAAAGAAAAAAAAAAAAAAGGAAGAAGGGGGAGGGAGAGAAGGGGTTGACGTGTTCCTGAGGGTCCCTGTGAAAAGGGTGTGGGCGTCAAGCCTGAGCCTCTGGTCCTGCTTCCCTTCGACCCCCAGCCCCAAGCGCCTCCTCTCCCAGCGTGCTGCCTCTCCCCATGCCCCATCTCAGGGCCTTTCTTTCCCCTGTTCCCCTCAGAAATACTCCAGACTTTCTCAGCTGGTCGCCTGAACCAGCCTGGCCCATGGGAGCCAGGGCTGCCCGCGGCCACAATCTCGTCATCCAAACAACAGAGAGGTGGGTGATCAGATTTAAGATGACACAGCGCTTTCCAATGCGGGTGTCCCTCTGTGTGCCCACAGTGGCGATGAAGAGGCCTCCCTCGAACCTCGCCTTCTTTTCGTGGTTTCCGTCCAGCGGCATTAAAGGGACCAGCTGCTAGTGACTTTCAGATCCCTGCCATTTCAGGCTACACGCCCCACCGGCCTATAAAACCACGTCAGCATAGGTACACTATCCCACCCCTCTCCAACCCAGCTCCACAACACCCGTGCGTTCCTCCAGAAGCTTTCCAAGCCGCCTGCTAGCCCTCTGTAGCATCCAGCTGCATCAACAGATACCTCGCTGCTCCTGCAAGTCTAAAAGGGAGCATGGCCCCACCATCCTGGGCCCAGCATGAGAGGTTCCAGTTGGTGTCACATGACTGGGAACATGGGCAAATCTAAAGCAGGGGTGTAGGGCGGTGAGTCTGAAAGATCCCCACCCATGCGGCTTCTTGAGCTTGTCTAAAACAGCCCTGAGGTCTGTTAAATAATTTTAGCTAACTTTTGATGACCAACCCAACAGAAAGAAGCTAAGCCCTTAATTTCTTAATGAATTATTCTTTACCGTGGGACAGGGATTACGCCATGGAGAAGGCATATCATTACTGACAGAGCTGTCAGAAGGACAGGCAAAAGGAAAACTGGCAAGCTTTAATTTCTCTGCAGAGAAATGAGGGGCTCTTTGGGGATTAATCTCAGTATCAACATTGAGCCTTTGCCGCAGGGCAGCTGAAGAATTCAAAAGAAGTTGTGGCTGAATTCTGAGTGATGGAATCCAGCTCCAATTGTGCAGCTGACTTTGGTCTCTCACCTATTCAAATGAGGACGAGGCCGCGCAGGTGTGGGTGAAGGGGGTACTGTGTGCCCTCGACGGGTGGGTGGCAGGGAAGGTGGGAGGAGGGCCTCCCAGGGCACCCCTCCGTGAACATGCAGGGAGTTCCCCTGGGGGGCAGGGAGGCGGCCCAGCCAGGGGGTCCTGGTCCCTTCCTCTCCTTTCAGGGACCAGGGCTGAGAGCCGAGATGGGCTGCTGTGGGCAGGCGGCAACCCCATAAGGTCATGCAACGGTCCTCCAGCAGTTTATACTTCCCTGAAAGGGCAGTCCTTGCCCCTTTACAAAGGCCTGAGGACATGGTCCCCCTGTTCTGAGCAGGTGAGAGACCAAAGCAGGATAAGCCCCCTACTGTCTCCCAACCATGGGCTTCTCTGCAAAGTCCGAGGCCTTGGGTCCTCCCCACGCGACCTCTCCAAAGGGCTGCCTGAGTGTCCTGATGACACCAGGTGGCTTCTCTCAGAAGAAGTGACCCAAGGGCCCTTCCCTGCCTCGGGAGCCGTGCCATCACTCCTGCCGCACCCTGTGGGCCCTTCGGGGCCAGCCTGACTCAGCTGGGGCAGCACCAACAGCATGGACACCAGAGGTGAGGGCCACCAAGGACACGCTGCGGAGCCACCCCACGTCTGTCCAGACAGGACCACGGGCTTTCAGAATTCAGCAGGGAGCCCTGGGCAGACCGAAAGCCAGGACTGCATTATGGCTCTGACCTGACTACGGCAACAAGGCGGTATATCACAGCAATTCTCAAGTCAGCCCCGGCCTCCCAGATCCTCAAAGTGAACATCCGTTATCTCAGGCTGGGAAACTGGACTCTAAACACAGAAACAAAATCTACAGTCATAGAAAGCACCTCACTAATATTCTCCCAAGTCCCACGATCCCCTTAAACATGACTTTCAGTTCAGTTCACTCACTCAGTCGTGTCCGACTCATTGCGACCCCATGAATCTCAGCACGCCAGGCCTCCCAGTCCATCACCAACTCCCAGAGTTCACTCAAACTCACGTCCATTGAGTCGGTGATGCCATCCAGCCATCTCATCCTCTGTCGCCCCCTTCTCCTCCTGCCCCCAATCCCTCCCAGCATCAGAGTCTTTTCCAATGAGTCAACTCTTTGCATGAGGTCCTTCAAATTTGGCAACTGAATTCTGAGTCTTCATTTAGGAGGCAGGGGTGAGGCGAGGAGAGTTTTTTCACTTGCACCAGCAGAGACAAAATTAAAAATGTTCGACTTTGAATTTGCAGTATCAGGTGTGCACCTTACCACTAAAAACTTTAAACAGTGGTTGAGTCCCGTACATTATCAGGGGCTCAAATTCCTTCAGATGTTTCCATGAAAAAAACGCTGATAACCCCATACTCTGTGGAGTGGTCAACAAATGATGGCCAACTTCAAACCGGGTCCTGTTCCACAGCAGCAGGCAGCGACCAGAGTCCCCTGCCCACGGCTGTGTGCGGCCACACACCAAGACTGCCCTGCAGGCAAAGGGCTCCCCGGCGCTGGAGAAGCGCTCTCTGAAAAGGCTGCCCACCCTGCTGGGCCAACACCACACTCAGGAGAAGGCGGGGAAATGACACGGCGGCTTTCAGGTCTAGGAACACTGTTTGACACTCAGACTGACGAGCCTCCAACATCAGTGGCAGACTGGGGAAATATTAATTGATTAAATGAAGTCCTCTGTAATTCATCACTTGCCTCAGTCATTCAACCCATGGCTACTGACACAGAATATACGTGCAGCAAGTATTCTCTTTTACTCCAAGACTTTCCAATTCATTTTCTTAATGGTGTATTTTACTTTTGATAAAGTCTATTTCATTGTTATTTTCTATCATGAGTTTATATTTCAGGATTGTGTATTTTTTTAGTAACATGAAGATATTCTCCATGGTTTCTTCTAAATAAAAGCTTTGGAGTTTGTTTTATGTTATGTACATGATACATCTCAAATTAATTTTCACGTACAGTGTGAACTAGGGGTCAAGGCACCTTTGCGTGAATGTGTGTGTGTGTGTCTGTGTGAGAGAGAGAGGCCCAGTTGTTCAAGCACTATTTGTTGAAAGGATTTACTCTCCTCATCCGTTTGGAGTCTTTCTCAAGGATGCAATGGCTGTAGAAGTGCGGATCTCAACCATATTCTGTTGCTCCAAGGACTGAAGGCTTAAGCCAGTGATACGGCGTCTTGACTACAGAAGATCTGTCTTTAAGTCTTAAAATCAGGTAATTAAGTCCTACAATTTTTATTCTTTTTCACGGCTGCTTTAGATATTCCAGCCTCTTTGCATTTTCATATAAATTTAGAATCAGCTGGGAACTTAAAGGACTCATGGGACTGAACACAGAGAACAGTTCACAGAGAACTAACTTCTTGGCAACGCTGGCTTCCCCAACGACCAAGGGCTGTGCACTTACTGTGTGGCTGTTGCCCAGTCGCTAAGTCGTGTTCGACTCTCCGCAACCCCACGGACTGTGTTCCACCAGGCTCCTCTGTTCTCCACTGTCTCCTGGAGTTTGCTCCGATTCGCTCCACTTCCTGTCCACTGAGGCAGTTTCCTCAGGTCCTCTTTAATTTCACTCAGTCACGTGTTATATTGTCCAGTGGAAAGGTTTGCGTCCTTTTTACTAAAGCTAATCTTTATACTTTGGATACTACTTGAAAACTCAGTGTTTTAAATTTAATCCTTAATTTTATTACGTAAAAGTCAATTAAATCTCATGTATTAAAACTATATCCTCAACCTTGTTAGATTTACTTAATTTTAATAGATATTCAGAATTCTATGAGATATTCTATGTAGATGGCTGCTGCTGTTTAGTTGATAAACTGTGTTTTGTGACCTTATGGGCTGCAGCCCACCGGGCTCCTCTGTCCATCGAATTTCCTAGGCAAGAAGACTGAAGTGGATTGCCATTCCCTTCTCCAGGGCATCATCCTGACCCAGGAGCTAAGCCCGTGTACCCTGGATTGGCAGGCAGGCTCTTAACTTCTGAGCCACCAGGGAGGCCCGCATAAACAATTATATAAACTGAAAACAGGGTCCTTCTTTCTAACATGTAGGCTTTTGTTTTTCTTACATCTTTGCACAGAACTCTGTCCTTTGAAATTATGTGTTTATTGTAGAAAATATATAGTGAGTCTGTTTTTTAAAATCCAGTCTGTTTATCTATGCTTTTTTATTTGAACCTTAACACCATTTACATTTAAAGTACCTTATCACTATGTCTGGACTTGAATATATCTAGTACCAACTTGCTATTGGTCCCAGCTGTTTTCTGTTCTTCTTTCCCTGTTTTTTCTGCCTTATTTTAGATTACTTTAAAAATTAGCTATTTTACCTTCTATATTGACCTATGAACTATTCATTTTGGTTTTTTAGTAGTATTGTAGGATTTATAATATGCTTCTTTAATTTATCAAACCCTTCTTTCAATTAATATGACACTTGCTCACCATAATCTAAGAACTGATATCAGAATATTTCCATTTCCCCAGTCCAGCCTTTTGTTACTTACTTCCATATTATAAAACGCCAAATTTATTATTTATATGCTCAACAGTTAATCATTTTTTACTGAAAATCCATGAACACGAACTTTCCCCCCTTAACTCTCCCATGCATTTCCACTTCCGGTGCTGTCTGCTCTCCTTGGACTCGTTCAGCCTCAGCTCCCAGTAGCCCCAGGCCAATCTCATGTGGTTCCCCCCACACAGAATGGCACTCCTCACATACAACAGCGTTCTACAACCAACCCTTGCAGAAATTCTGTGTAGCTCCCCTTTCTTCAGGACTCTGCCCATACCTCCAGCCACCCGGACACATGTACTAAAGCACTTGTAACATCATTAGTTTAAAAGGCAAAGAACGAGGAGAACCCCAATGCCTAGTGACAGAGGATAGGAAAAAATTACAGCATGCCCGTAAGATGAGATTCTCTATATTCGTCGTAATTAGCAAAGTATCTCTATAGGATTTAAAACAGATGAGTTTCACAGAAACGCTGAATGAAAGAAGCAAGTCACAGTATTATTTCATCCATATAGAAAGTGCAAACCATGGAGCTGGGCTGGGGGAAGGCCGACGTGGCTGGGAGGACACACGGGACTGAGCGGTGCTGGCTGGGCTCCACCCTCAACCTGGGTGTGCACAGATGCGTCTTCCCTCTTTTGTTTATGCCTTACAAATCCTTCATGAGTATGCTTTTGTCTGATGTGGCTATTTCATTAAAAAAAAAAACCAACCTGTCAATAACGCACTCAACAGTTATTCTTAATGAAACTCTTGAAACTGCTCCTTTCCTTCACATGATAAAAAATGATTCAAAAGGAATTTATTTACATAATTTTCTTGCTTTCCCCCCAAAATTTAACTGTTCAAACAAGAGAGGGAAGATGATGAGATTGCCAACCAAGCATCTGGATTCTGAGCTCGTGGAGCCCTGACCGTGCGTTCCAGAGGAGCCACTCCCACCCCCCACCCCAGGCCCCTCCCCAAGGCCTGAGTAATATTTTTTCATAGCAAGTACATCACTCCCTGATGGTCTAGGGGTATGTATGTGTATATATATACTAGTATATACTTATAAACACATACATATTTCCTACTAAAATACAAGCTCATAAGGCCCAGAACTTCATTTAGTTTGTAAGTTCCAAGAGCAAAAAGAGGGCTTTGGTTACAGCTCAATAAATAATTGTTGAATGACTGACCAATTCAACTCCCTTCTCCATGGTCTGGAAGAGGGCTCTGCCAGAGATGGGCACCTGTGTGCCCACTGACCAGTGGAGGATGGGCTGACAGGGAGGCCTGGAGTCCTCCCCTTGCAACCCACCTTCACTTTGAAGAGGGCGACAACTATCTAAGTCTGGGGAAGACATTCAATAAATACGTCAAACTGAACGACGTCTGACCCTGAAGCACGTCAGAAAGGAGCCACTGTCAAGAATCACTCGAGGGCCACGTCCAGGCAGCGGGAAGTGGTCGTCCTGATGCTTCCCACGCTCCCTTCCACGCTCTCTTGGGAGGAAAGCGCCGCGGCACGCTCAGTCCAGGGTGGCAGGCCGAGCAGCCGCCAGAGAACCTGCCACACGAGCTGGGGAGAGACCACGGAGGGGCCGGGTGGTGCGGGCCTGGCTCCACCCGCATAGCCACGTGGCGCCAGGCCGCGCTCACTTGACCTGCACGCTGGGCTGCTCGGGAACGGGACCTTGGCTGCTGCTTCCAGCTGGAGCCAAGCTCCGCTCTTGAGCAAGCGCTGGGTGCCGGCAGCCTTGGTCATCCCAGGGAGCAGGGCTCCTGGATTTGAAACGCTGCACCTGGGTCAGAGCCCAGGGCTCCCCATGCTGGGAGGGACCAGACGTCCATGCCTGAGAAGCAAGGCATCATCTCAGAGGCCCAACTACGGGCAGCTGCCCCGCCTTCAGGGTGGAGTGGCCCCAGCCTGGACAGCCCAGGCCCGTGCCCTCGGGGGCTCTGCAGGGCGGTCAGAGGGTGGAGGGATACTCTTCCCAGCTCTCCAGGGGTATCCCTCTGGCTCTCCCTGGCTCCAGGCCTGCTGACCACCATCCTCCACACTGACAACACAGCTTCTATTAACGCTACTGGGACCATGGATAACATTTAAATGCATTAGCTTCAACCCAGACACACCAGACCTCTAATGAAACCTTAAACACGAGTCCAGTATTCTAGAAAAGGAAACACATGAGGTGAAGAGTTGGGGCCCCTGGCCAGGTGCAAACACCAAGAGACCTCGGGAGCTGTGTGCAGGTCCCAGACGTGGGCTGTGACGAACATCAAAAGGTGTTAATGGTTTCAATATTTATCTGCTGCAGGGAAGCACTCTAAAAAGGAGACAGGAAAAAAAATTCTGCTAATGGCTGTGTCTTTGCCATTAAAATGAAAAGCTTAATGCATCTTATAATCAGAGGACAATTTGCAAATCATTAAGAGAAATGTAAAATTCCATTAAAATACAAATCAAGAGACTCTCCCTGGACTAATAATCTTTTTGATATTATTTTGCATTTCACTATTTCTGTTCCAATACCCAGGCCCCACAAATGATCGGTTCCTGAACATGCTCTTTACCACAGCCTACTTCTTTAACGAGAAACCGAGAGAAGGGCAATCTGCTATTCAGAGCAGGTGCTAATGAAGAATTCCATATATTCTGAAATTTAATTAAAACCCCAAAGATTTCAAATTAGATGCAATTTGAAATGCCTGGGGCAGAAATACATGCACTTGCGTGGCGAGGGCGCCACACTGGAAGTTGATACCGTAATTGGTCTTGATGTATTTTTGTGTTGCCGGGCTGAAGCACAGAACTCATAACCATATAAAAATTCTCTGTAGATTACCTGCTCATTGAAAATGCCATCACTCAGGTAGTTCTCTACTAAATTACCATGCTACTAAAATGCACAAAGTGATTCGGAGAGTAGAGTGGCACAGCTGGCCGACGCTGCCAATGAGTTATGCATGCGTCAACGCGGCCTTTCTTCTTAGTAAAATATGCTCAGTTGAATATTAAAATATAATTGGCATTCAACCTAAGTAGCTTAAACCATTTTGTTATCTTCTTTTAAACCGATTTGGCTCCTCCACAGTTATTTTCAAGGATGCGATTCCAAACTAACGATGCCATCGTATTCTGTGAGATCTGTGCTGTTTCACGTTCGCCACAGACAGGTGCAGTTTCTACAGCCTGCGAGGGGCGGTCTTTAGTATTAGCTGCTCTTGAACATCAAAGGCCCAATTCTGGAGGAAAAAGGGGGGGGACAGGCCATTTATGTCGGTTCTTGCATATTTTACTCTGCAAAGAGGGAAGAGATGCGGACTCACTGAGAAAAGCTCACGTCCTGGCCGAGTGGCGAGCCCTGGGCCTCCCTCCCTCCCGGGGTTGGAGGACTGGCTCAAAGGGCGGGCCGCTGCTGGACCTCGTGGCCCTGCCGAGGGTGGCAGTGTTTTTAGAAAGAGCGGACAATGCCCCCTGCCCCTAAATCCGGGGTGGCCCTTCACACAATGTGCCTGTGCCGTGGTAAGCACACGGCGCAAGGGAGAGGGAGGAGGAGCCGCCACTGCCACAGGGATTCTGTACAGGGTGATGCTGGCCGAGGGCAGGGCTCAGCAGGGCTGCTGCTTCCTGGCACTTAGAGGGCAAGGGAATGTCTGAATATAGCTCAGAGACATGCAGAAGAGCTAAACACCCTTCCTCTGCTACTTCAGTCTTCAGTTTCAGAAGCACTTTGTTACATGGCCTTAAAACTTCACAATGCCCTGGCAGCTGAGCTTCCAGAAGGTCTGTCCTGCCTACAGAGTCCCACCCCTCAAGGTCATGAAAGCCACATCTCAGAGAGATGGATCTTCTCCAGGAGATACCTTACTTTTCCATTCGGATAGAAACATGACCTTCAAAATGGGACCTGTATGCTCATAAATCCTATACTCTGAGTCATCCTGGTTGGTTGGATGGCATCATTGACTCAATGGACATGAACGTGAGCAAGCTCTGGGAGCGGGTGATGGACAGGGAGGCCTGGCCTGCTGCAGTCCATGGGGTCACAAGGAGTGGGACACGACTGAGTGATTTGAAATGAACTGAGTCATCTTGAACATAAGGGTTGCAAGTAAACCTGAGAGAGAGAGCATTTAAATTAAGGAACAGTTTGTATACTTTTGGATCCTACAAATAGCTAGACGGCATCACTGCCATTAGTTTTATATCAATACTTGTACATTTAACGTCGGTAACTTACAGTCTAGTTTTATATAGTGTTTTACTAAAACACCGTTTTCTCTATAAACCCAAGTATTAGAAATGATTCTATTTATTATTGCTAGCGTGATATCAAAATACGTTAATGTTGTCTGTAAATGTGACCAGATAACATCTTATGACAACAAAATACTGAACATCCTCTTTGGAAACATAAGGAAAGGTCGGTTTGTCACGGTAAAATACAGGCTTGTTAGATGATTCCTAATTTTTAAAGCTCATTTCAAATGAAAAGTATTGAAGAAAGTGACAATGTAACTCACTTCTCCCAGCAGAAAGAAACTTGATTCTCTATTCCTTTTTTCGAGGTGAAACACACCCAAGTCCAATACAGGACCTTGTAGGTAATGTCTTTCTAAACGTGTGAATGTAATTAGGGTGACGCATTTTTTAATCGGAACCTTCACTGGTAGGATGTTTAATTACTATGGCAGAGATAAGTCATACTTTAATGTTAATATTTTCTCATAAAGGTAATACTTGTAACAATTTCAATTTTAAGCACTATTTATTTGTAATAGAGACCTCATTGTATCCTACAAGGTTTGAAAGTAGCTGACTTTCAAACCAACTTTCTGGTTATCTTTGAGCTTGGTTAAATTATACTGTGTGACTCTGTAGCCTTGAGTGAAGGCATTCTCAGTTCAATTTTTTTTGCCTGATTTACGAAAACCTTAGGGAACATGGATCTGACCACCTCTTAGATTTAGGAGGAAACTTCCCCTGAGCTAGGCCTCCCAGGAGCCCCTTGTAATTACTGCTTAGTCAGAGGGCTCTTTGCGCAGGGACCCCAGGCTCTCGTGCGGAGCCCAGCAGGCTGCAGGGGTACCCGAGCCAGCACAGGAGAGGGCGAGCATTGCACCCCACTTGCTCCCCAGGGCAAGTGAGCACGGACACCTCACAGCAGTGGCAGCCTCAGGTAAGCATCCAGAACCTGAAGATCCTCTCGCCCCTTTCTTGGCCACGCCCACTACTCAGAGAGCTCCACAAGAAGCTACAGCTTTGGTTGTCTGCCTGCTTCAGAGGAAAAACACACTTTTGGCCAAAGTATCCAGACACCTCCTGAAGGCTCTGGTTGCCGCTGCTAGGGCTCTACTCCAGGGCATCCTGGCAAGGCTCCTGGGGGCATCATCTGGTTGTCCGTCCATACCCGCAAACAGACGTTCCGACGGGCAGCCTGTCTTGCCTAGTCTTTCCCATCAACTGTTAAGGCTATGTGGGGCCCCCTGCCTTGTCACCTGGCTGTGAGCAAAGCTCTGAAAGCAAGAAGAGGCATGCAAAGTCTAGAACTTACTGAAGCTGTGGATTCAGTTCGGTCGCTCAGTCGTGTCCGACTCTTTGCGACTCCATGGACTGCAGCATGCCAGGCTTCACGTTGTCGATTACAACAGCAAAATTGCTTAAGTACTATGGATGTGAGAGTTGGACTGTGAAGAAGGCTGAGCGCCGAAGAATTGATGCTTTTAAACTGTGGTGTTGGAGAAGACTCTTGAGAGTCCCTTGGACTGCAAGGAGATCCAACCAGTCCATTCTGAAGGAGATCAGCCCTGGGATTTCTTTGGAGGGAATGATGTTGAAGCTGAAACTCCAGTACTTTGGCCACCTCATGTGAAGAGTTGACCCACTGGAAAAGACTTTGATGCTGGGAGGGATTGGAGGCAGGAGGAGAAGGGGACGACCAAGGATGAGATGGCTGGATGGCATCACTGACTTGATGAACGCGAGTCTGAGTGAATTCTGGGAGTTGGTGATGGACAGGGAGGCTTGGCGTGCTGCGATTCATGGGGTTGCAAAGAGTCGGACACGACTGAGCCACTGAACTGAACTGAGGCAGTTATGTCTCAAGCAAAACCATTATTAAATTACGAATATTGACCTTAGTATAGGGTGAAACACACAGTAAAAGCACTTAGCGTTAGATCCCTTTTAATAAATTCTTTAAAAGCAGTAATTCTCAAAATGCAGCATATGTGATCTGCCTCTTGTAAGATTCTGATGTGATTGGGAAGGGGTGAGAAGCATAGACGCTGCAGACATAGCACTGTTAACAGGGATCCAGAGCGTTCTGACACATACACTCTCAGGAAGAGGGAGGGCCTCAGCTAGGAGAGTCACTTGGAGAACTTGTTTGCTCGATCAATCCCAGCTGAAACTTTAAAAACTCTGCTAGCTTGAGATGTGGTTACACAGAACAAAGAGTAAACAAGGACTAACGACAGCTGCCAGACAGGAAACTGCGTGAAAACAGAACGTGAAAACTAACAACCCTGAGACATGAGAACCCCGGGCTCCTGCGATATGCACCAGCTCGCCAGAAGGGACTTGGTCAGTGGAGACAGGATGCTCCTGCTGAAGGGCATGGACTTCCCTGAGCTGGCCTGGCCAGCCTCACAGGGTCCACAGTCTCAAATGATGCTCTTTCTGCCTCCGCTGGGAGCCCCCAGCGCAGTACACAGAATTCTGGGGATCTTCTGTTCCACTAAGGGGCTGGAAGTGACGCAATATTCCAACAAGGGTGGGGGCCAGGCAGGCAGGAGAGGATGGCCCACTGGTGCGGACTCCCTCTGGCCTACGAGTCAGCTGCAGGCCCTTCTGAAGGCTGGACGGAGGGCCTCCCAGAAAACGCGGGGCTCTCCTCCGAGCAGGGAGGGGTCCCTGGGGTAATTAAGGGAGCCCTGGAGCATCAGAGCGAACACGCTGATGAGGAAGGAAGCCTGCTCCCCACCTCTGCGCCCCAGGACTCCCCCTACACCCATATCCCCTTCACTGAGCCCCGCCCTGCTTTATTCAGACACTTCCATTTCTTTTATCCCAGGGTCCTGAATCACAACCACACGCTGGGTGTTATTTTCCACGAAAGAGGGGACGGGCTGCTCCTGGCAGCGGCCTCTGGTCTTGATCCGAGACCTCAGATCCCCTTCCCAGCACCCTGAGCTCCGCGGCTGACCACGCGCTCCCGGGCTTTTCACGTGGCCTCTCCATTTCACCTTTGCCAGCCTCAGACGTCGAAGGCCACAGACCCAGATTTCCAAGTCTTGTCAGTCCTGAAGAGTGCTCAGCAGCTCGAGGGTTGAGAGTACATTCTCAGTAGCTGTTTCCTTCCCACCGAGGTGCAAGGGTTCACTTGTTCTAATCAATAGATGGGCCTTGGAAGGAGCCCACCAGGTAACATCTCAGGAAGGTCAACAATTGTTAGAATCCCTCACTTAGAATATGGGAGAACAGTGATGGCTACCAACGAGAACCTGTAAAGCATCTCCTGTTATAGCTATTTTCTCTCTAAATCGGTAATTCTTTTTTTTTTTTAATTCAGGGAAAATATCAGTACAAGTGGCCCGTGAGCACAAAGGTGCATCTTGCCATGGCTCCGGAAGGGACGGGGGAGCAGCCTCCCTTCCCCACCACACACCCCCTGAGGGCACCCTGGGCTGGCCCCAGGGTGTGGGGAGTGGCAGGGCGCCACAGCAGGCCCCGGGACCCCGAACGGAGGGGGCTCAGGGGGCCACACGCAGGACACTGCAGGGACACGGACTCATTCTCCCCAAAAGGGCCTTTCCCCTGACAGACGGGTAGGGTTGTTAAGAACCATTCTGAAACAGGGTTCACAAGAGACTCAGAAGTGCAAGAATCCTTTATAGAGGCTCGGTAGCAGAAGTTGCAAAGAAACTTCCCTCTAGGCAGCAGGTTTAAAAAATACAGATTTTACTACTGTCATGCAACTGGATTTCATGGCTACAAGCTAATAGCTGTGACTAAGGAATTATTAAACTGTTAAATATTTCATTTAAAAAGGAACACTGCAGACACTTTAAAAAGAAAACTCAGAACTCATCTGTTGAAAGCCATCCTCTGCGAGACGGAACAGGGTGGAAGGCTGAACGCCCCCCGCGTTCCCTGGGAGCAGCTTCTTGTGGCATCCGTCCAGAGCACCGCCAGGCCCTGCCCCAGCAAGGGGACTCGTGGCGCCCAGGGAGGCCACTCCCAGCCCAGCAGAAAAAGCACATGGTGCCAGGGCAGTGGGCCTGCCCCCATATGCCTGGCCACACCTGCCAGGAGGGCCTCTGGGGCAGAGGGAAGAGAGTGCTGCACGCGTCCGGGTCTGACGGGGTCTCGCTTTCCCTGGCCTGCTCTTCTCGACAGTCCGGGGGCCCTGTTTTTGGCACAGTGCTGCTCTGGTCGTTCCGGCTGCTGCCGCCAATGATCGCTAAGGCTACAGGTATTAAGGTATGCTACACCGAGAGGCTAACGTTTTTACAAGTCAATATTAAGAAGCGAGGGAGTATTCACAGAAACTAAGTTAAAATGGTATTTTATTATGAAAGAAACAGTAAGATTTATTTCAGGAATAATGGCTTCATTAAAAAAACTGTTTCTTGGAGAAACATGAATTCAAAATAAACAAACCTGACCTTTGTAAGAGGTTTACAGGGAGGACCCGACCGCCCTAAAAATGCCTCGCTGAGTTACAAGGCAGCTAGCTCAGCAGCAGCAGCTCATTAGTAAAACACAAAAACAAATCCCTTTCACAAAACTCAGAAAACAAAACGTTCATTTCTGTTTTTGAAGTTACGTTAGTAAAACCACAACCCTATGAGGACTTAGAACACTTCTCACTTGCACTTGCCTCTCATTTTCGTTCCTTCATCAGTGTCATGAACCTCACTGGACTGCCTCCCTTTCCAAGAGAAACCCCACCTGCGGCGGCCCACAGGCAAGGCAGCCACCTAGGCCTCCTCCAGACTTCTGGTCAGGAGGATGGCTTAACAGTTTCTTAGTAGAAATACCCAGATAATCAATTTGTTACTAATCAGACTTCAGAAATGTTCCAAGGTAAGAAGATGCACGACGTTAAATTTCCAATATATGTCTTAGCCTACAAAAATGGTAATTCTAATAGGCCCTGTTTTGTGACCAGTCTGACAAAAAAACAAACACACACACAAAAAAACAGATGGTGAGCATGATCGTCATGTCAGGCAAAGAGCCTGAGAGGTGAGGTGGCGGTCCTGCCCGAGCAGGGGGGCGCCAGGAACCCAGCACAGCCAGTGCAGGGCCCCCAGGCTCACAGGCTGGGCTGTGGGAGTTACCCGGGGAGGTGCGGGACTCCAGCAGGAGCTCCGTCACTGCTGCACTTCTAACCAAGCCGAGACAGGCAGGTCTGGTACACACGTCTACATCTCAGAGGAACGGGATGAAAGGTGATGCCCAAAGGATGCTAAATGTGCTCACAACCTCAGAGGCATGGAAGACAGAATTTGTCAAGAAGCATTTCTTTCAGATAAACATACCCGCTCCTCCCTGACTGCAAAGGTTTCTCCTCCTGGTGGACCCCACAGCCATCAGGCGCTCTGGGAGTGCTAGAGCGCCCTCCCCGCATGGGCCTTCCCCTCTCAGCCCAGTTCACTGGCTCCAGGACAGAGAGGAAGAGAGCAAAGCCAACGTGCCCCGAGCAGCAAGGGTGTCAGCACACCTGGGGCTAGTGCCAATTAACTCCGTGTTAGCAATCACATTACAACCACCCACCACCTCCCTTCTTAAACTGTAAAATCCCCACACCTGGTCCTCGCCTGGGAAAAGTGATTGAGCTAAATTAGAAAAACCTGGCTGGCACAGGCTGCGGCACGGGAAATCCTGGCCTGGGAGCCAGCACTAACTGTCAGCAGGCGGCCTGGCCTTGGGGACCCTCCTGCCGCCACCCCAAAACCCAGCTGGAGGGGACCTGGCCCTGGTCACGAGTGTCCCCCAGCACTGCAGAGCTGGTCCAACAGGAGGTGGGCTACTGGTGGCTGCAGTCTTCATCCCTGCCTAGTGCCTGCCTCCAGCTTGCCCTGGTTGCCCAGACCCACCATGACCATGACCCGCAGCAGAAGAGCCGGCCACGCTCAGGCCCGAGCTGGGAAGGGGGGTGGCAGGGTGCGTGTGGCCAGTCCCCACTCTCTTCGAGCACTGACAGGACTGCAAGGTTTTACAAGCTCACCCCCTGCTGACACCCTCATTATATTATACAGATACTTCCTGCCCTGTTTCATAATGTCTCTGCTCTGAAACATCCTAAACCTTAAACTTGAGCTCACTTATTTGACACATGTAAGGAGAAGGAAAGCGCTTTGGCCAATCCGCTTCTGCTCCTGGTGGCGGAGCAGTAAATGGCAGCAGTGGACAGACGAGTTTGCTGCTCCAGGATTCCTAAGCCTCTGCTCTAAAGACAAACCCACATGTGAGTTCCTCAAACTGCACAGCAGGACCCCCGCCCTGCACCCGGTGTGCATGAGGTGCACATGAAGAGCGTCAGGCACACACTCGACCCGGCCCGGTGACATGCGGGGCTAGTCCCAGTTCCGAGCAGGTGGTGAGTGTCAGGCAGCGGTGGCCAAACTCAGCCACAGCTCCACCTCGGCCCGGGGGGGCCCACTCTCGGGACGATGGAAGGCTCTGGACCTGAGCGTGGAGTGCGGCAAAGGCCTACCCAGCTCTCAATGGAGTCTTGTTCTGGAGACGCGCCCACTGGAGATAGCCCCATGTGATGCCCAGGCGCTGATGCGTTCATGCTCAGCTTCAGTTCATTGTGGGCAAAGACCTCCAGGATCTGACCTGGTCACTCCCCTGACCTTGCTGGTCAACTCAGGTATTAGCTCAACTTGCCCGAGCTTCTCTACCTGCTGTCCCTGAAAACTCTGTTCCACCTTCGGCTGTGCTGCTATGGCAGCAGTTAGAATACCACTAAACTTATTTAGCAAATTCCACTTTGAAATTCAAGACTGCTCTAAATTCACCTCATCTAAAATCTCATGGTAATTTTTTTTCCTAAGTGTATAGGTATGTATGCATCTATACACATGTATCTCTACGTAACTGTGCCTGTTGCTCAGGCACCCAGTCGTGTCTAGGTCCTTAAGTATATAGGTGTATATACATCTATACACATGTATCTCTATGTAACTGTTGCTGTGGTTCAGGCGCTCAGTCGTGTCTAACTCTGCGACCCCATGGACTGTAGCCAGGCTCCTCTGGCCTCCACCATCTCCTGGAGCTTGCTCAAATTGTTTTCACTTGACTTGCTGATATAGATTCACTTATATTAAAACGACTGTGAAGAAAATCACTATGTAAAATAAACCTCCGCTATGTGTATAGGATGATATTAGTTGTCATAATTAATCTCCAAACAAAAGCTTAAGGAGAAGTTGTCTGGGAAAAGCGTTCTACGTCATCAGAGACTTTACAGGCCACTATCATGCTGCACATAGCAAGTTCTCGGCTCATCCCTCAAGCATGCGACATTTAACTGTGCTAAGTTTGAGATGTCAGCCTGAAAACTTTCTCATGAGGACATGCTGCCACCGCCCAGTCCAGGGTGTCAGCAGCCAAGTGCGTGGGGAGGCCGGTTGTCCACACGTGGGTCTTGGCACTGCTGGCAAGCAGATAGTGTACGTTAACAGTAAGCTTACTAAAAAATACACTGCCATTCAGACATGTTCCTGTTTAAAACTCTCAGCCAGTGAGAGTCGGGAGTCAATCTGCATGGATCATTTTTATTGCCTTTGCCAAGAATTATGTGACCAAGTGCCAAGACGAACACGAGCACGTGGAGCGGGTGGAGAGCAGGCGCTCCCGGCCGTGCTGTGTGGCACACACCGCCTCTGTTCATTCAGGGGAAACACGCGGCAGGCGTGGTCAGCAGCCCGAGCCGGGAGGGGGCTGACAGTGCTCAGGTCGGGGTCCCTGAGCCAGAGGCCGCCTGGCGGCTGCGGTACCAACCTTTCTGGAAGATGGGATGGTGCAGCGCGGGCACGGGGAGCCCCTCGAGGACCGCGGGCTCACGGAAATAGGCATCCAGCCAGGCTGCGCACTGCAGCAGGGGCTGCACTGCCCCGGGACCTCCGAGCTGCTCAGCAGGAGCGGTGGCGTCCGTGGGCCTGCAAGATAAAGAACAGGAGAGACTCAACCTCCAGGCCCTCCCTCCACCTGCTGCCCCTAAACGGGTACAGAGGGGACTGTGGAAGGAAGGCGGCAGGGTCACTGTGCCCAGGCCTCCACCTCCGCTTGGAGGGACAGTTTCTGGAAGGATGTCCTGGGACCGGTGCTTGCCTGCGGGGCTCTGAGCGTCTGCAGTCCTGCCGCAGGGCGGGGGTGTGATAACAAGAGTGATGAGCTCAGACGCAGCTCCAGTGGGCATGAGCCAGCCCCTTCCCAGACCACCCCCCCGCCCCCACTTCCTCTGCAGTCACTGAACATTCGCCGTAAGAAAAAACGTTCTCCAGAAATACAGTCAGAGTAGCTAAGCCCACCTCCTCACCCCTCCCACCACATGTCCGCCACACACCCCACGGCTCCACGTGCTCCACAGCTCGCAGGGGGCTTCAGGGGCACACCATTCTGAGTCTGCGCTGCGCCTCACGCCCCGGGGCGTCTGTTTGGTGTGCCGGCCACTCTGTGAGGCTGGTTTAGCTACAGGGCTATGATTTTCCTGCCTGAGACTCCTCTTTCTTTTCCAGCCCTTCTTGTTCATTCCCTGTGGTCACTGCCCTTCCTCCCTCTCACTTCTGTAAGTTTAAGCCAGCACACCTCAGCCTCGCTTCAGATGGCCTGGCTGCCTCTTCTCCTCACGGGCTCACCCTTCTGTCTGGGGGACCCCATGGCTCCCCTCACGGAGCTGACTTCTCCCCTTCAGCAGAGGGCGACTTTTAAGGGACATGCTTTGCTGGGCTGAGAAAACGTCCGTCTGCAGAGGGTCACTTCTGCTGCTTCCGAGCCCCAGATTTTTATGAGGGATCCAGCTTTCCTGAACTTCTGAGGACGGCACACCCACAGAAGCACCAGCGCCCAGCTGATTTCAGACGTCGTTCCTTCCTGAACCCCACAGGCTTCTCATCCCCGACCCAGGGGCAGGCGTGTGCGCCTCAATTTCCAGGTGTCTTCCTTTAAGGCACACCCGCCCACCGGTGAGGGTGTGACTGAAGTGGAGAGGCCTCACCGCTCGGCAGTGCAGCCCAGCACGGGTGGGAGACATGAGGCTGAGGCGCTGAAGCGCCAGAGCATGGGCCTGACTTCACCAGTGTGAGGGGACACGCCGGTGTGTGTGAGGCCCAGCCCTCCACTTGAGCCGTGGGGAGCAGCTGAAGACCTCTAAGCCGGCTCTTGTGAGCTACCCTGGCTGGAGCCTGAGTCTCCAAGTCAGGGTGTGTGGCGGGTCTGAGAGCCCCAGGCGGGATGCACAGGGGAACGAGGCAGGTCAGGAAAGGCTTTCTGAGTGCATGAAAGTGAAGAGCATTACGGAAGGAGTCAGCGAATGAAGGGAAACAAGCCTTTCAAGGTGAGCAGGGGGAGGGACCCCTGAGACCCTGGCCCACAGAGCCAGCCCGCCAGGCGGTTCTGCGGCCACGTGGCTGGGCCCAGCCTTCTCCAGGATGCCGGCCCCCAGGATCGCCAGGAGAGGAAGCCCCGGAGAGCGCCAGCGGCTGGCCCTGCGCTGACAGGGCCCACTCCACAGGCAGAAAGTGGCTTCTGTGAAACAGGGGGCAGGACGGCATCTGGGGGTCTCCTGTGGACGGAGACTCTAGCTTTTCTGCCCTGACGTCTCTCCCCGCCAGGACGTCCGCCCATGGAGAGGCAGGAACTTCTGCCCCTGGCTTGGCATAAACACTCCTCCACATAGCCGAGAAAACCCCAGTGACCCTCCTGCTGCGCTCCCTGCTTATGGAGTAGCAGGACGCTGACTCTAGGGAAGGAAGTGGAGAAAGGCCACGGGCGCTGCAACCCTGCTCATGCGGCCAGGGGGGAGGAGATGGCGTGCGCTGAGCTCGCTCAGACAAGGCACAGCACACGGAACCTGGTAAGCACGCACGTGGGCAGCGGCATGCACGAGGGGGCACGCATGGGCAGCGGCATGCCCATGGGGGCACGCGTGGGCAGCGGCACGCACGTGGGGGCACGCGTGGGCAGTGGCACGCCCGTGGGGGCACGCGCCCAAGTCTGACCCTGCTCACACCTCTGCCCCAACCCACATGGGAAGCAGGAGAGGGCCCCCGACAGCCCTGGCCCGCACCCCCTGCAGCAGCAGGTGGGGTGAGGTGCTGGTGGGGGAGGGTAGCAAATGTGGGTGCCTGGGTGGTCTCCGGGGCTTGAGGGGTCTTCCTGACCATCATAACCTGCAAATGGGGCTTCCTAAAGGGAGGGCGCACTGTCCAGGAGACAGGTAGCTTAAGCTGAGAGTCAGGGGCTCTGCATCCACCTTGGGGAGTCACAACTCTTATCAGATGCCCTGGTTTACTGGGGGGCATCTTACAAAGGCTATGGAGCTGTGGGCATCCCAGGGCACTGCCCAGGTTGGGGGCCGCTTCCCCTGCGTTGCTAAGGGAACTGAAATGTGAGCTGAGTTTCCTAGCATTTCCCACTCTTAAAAGGATATTTGAAGAATTTTTATAGTAGTAAAATTCATCTTAAATTGATTTTTTATGCTTGTGCTAAAGATCTCAACCTCTGATTTACTCTGTAGTTCTCCTTTTTAACTCTTTCTCTATTGGCATTAGATAACTATTCATGGGTGAAATGTAATTAAACAGCTTTGATTCTGAGGCAAGGATTTATGATACTACATTTAAAATGAATGGCATTAAACACACACATAAAATCAGATTTTTAAAGCCATGACACAAATTTCCATTTCTACAATAAAATGAAATTTATTCTCTGCCCTGCCCTCTCCTCCAACCTCGCTCCGCTCGTCCCTGAAAGAGCTTTGGTGTGACAGGATCACAGCATCTCTAACGGCTGCTCTTATTATGGAGGAGTTTCTCCAGGCTTCCTACTGAAGAGCCTGAAACCCCAGTCATTATGGGCTCCGTGGCCCGCGCTCATTTAAATCTCACACCCACATCTCCCTGGGAGCCTAGCAGCTCACCTACCACTAAGCGCACAGGCCTGTGGCCAGCGCCTCTGGGAAGCACCACTGCGAGGGAGTCCAGACCCCAGGAGGGCCGCTGCAGGCCAGCGCTGAGGATGGAAGCGAGACAAGGCCGCCTCGTGGCGCGGGGGCCAGGCAGAGGCCGACCTCAGAGCCGGTCCTCCCAGAGCCGCCCAGGACGCCAACAGTAAGAGTGATCCTGAGGCCAGCATCAGGCTGACCTCAGAGCCGACCCTCCCAAAACTGCCTAGGACGCCACCAGTAAGAGTGATCCTGAGGCCAGTGTCAGGACACTGGGGCCCTTATACTTGTTTTTACTTGGCACAAGAGGGCTGGTAGTGGCTGGAAAATGAATTTGGCTTTGTTGAGCTTTTCAACAGAACAACAGAGAGCATAGGTACCTTCATACAGCAAACAAAGTCACATGTTTTGGTGTAAGGGTTTCTTCAAGAAATATGCAGTGCTGGCAACCCCAGGGACCCTGTAAGAAAATAAAAAGGACAACAGAGTGCCGCCTTGAGGGGAGCTGCTGGGACCTGGGTGTGTCGGAGAGCCCTGTAGGAAGCTCTCCCGGAGCCATGACCCCCGAGAAGCAGCCTGACCGATTCCCGTGGGCCTGGATAAAGAATGTTCTGGTGTTGAATTGCATTTCAGATTTGTTTGGACATGAACCTGTCCACCATTCCAAATCAGACACAGCAGAGCAGGTGACATGCTACAGAACAAATGTCTGAAGTGTTTTCAATAAAGCAGGTAGGGACTCTCCCCAAGACTTACCCAGAGAACCCACGAGCTCACAGCACTGACACGGGAGCACGGGAGGCAGCGGGAAGGCTGTTGGTCCCCCCTGCGTGAGGCCTCCAGGCCCCGGCCCCGGGAGGACAGGAGGAAGAGTGGCAGCCTGGCCCCAGGGGGCAGAGCAGGGGGAGCAGATGGGCCCAGGACACAGGCCCCACACGGGCGGCCCTGCCTGGCTCCAGGAGCCCTCCGGGGGCAGGTGAGATGCTGTGCGCCAGGCTGGCTGAAGCCACCAGGAAGTGCTGCTCGAGGTCTCACCCCCCCACCCCCACCGTGGGGACAACTGCATGTGGCAGGCCGCCCAGCGAACCAGAGGGACACCCCCAGCTCTGCCTTCTCCCATCTGTCCCACAGAACAGCTGGGCTCGACATGCCCACCCGGTGGGCAGGAGCTTTGGGTGTGTGGATTTTGGGGTGCCTCAAGGCTTCACTTTCAAGGAAAAGAAGGGGGTGGCAGAAGATGAGATGTTTAGATGGCATTGCTGACTCAGTGGACATGAATTTGAGCAAACTCTGGGAGATAGTGAAGGACAGAGGAACCTGGTGGGCTATACAGTCCATGGGGTTGCAGAGAGTCGGACACAAATTAATCACTGACTTCAACAAGGCTTCAATGACTGGCAGCAAAGAATCACTAAATCCTCCCGTCTGAATGATTTCTACCCCCATAGACATTTCCATGTCATGTACTGGGGCTTGCACCCCTTCTGACATGAGCAAGCAGGCCACAAGTCCCACGTCTCCCCTCTGGTCGGCCCTGTGCATCCTGCCTGTGGGTGACCGTGCCACTGCTATGCACCCGGCCTCCCTGGGACCTGGTGCCTCTTCCCCATCTCTTGCTTCACAGGGTGAAACTGAGCCTTATGGTTTTGGGAACGTTAACTGGTGATGCCAGAGGATCACCTAAGAGAAGAACTCCAAAGACTTGTGTTCCTGAGTCCACCTGGGTCTGGAGCGGTGACGGGGAGGTGTCCTTCAGCGAGGCTGGGCGATTAGCCTGCAAAGACGTACACAGACACAAGTCAGATCTGATGTGAAGACACGCCCAGAGCCCTGACTGCACACAGTGGCTCAGCGCCCCTCAGGATGAGGAGCCTCACCTTCTCTGGCCCCCAGGACTCCCGGGGAGTGCGCCAGACCCCCCAGGCTCAGGTAGGGACACATGCACAGCAAACACTTAAAGCTGCCATCGAGGTGACGTCAGAAACATCATGTGGAGATGGGAAACGCACAGTCACGTCCAAGTTAGCAGGTCTCTGGCAGAGTCGCTTGCGCGCGAGTCTGACGGGTCTGTCCTGCATTTAGTTGCACCTTCTTGTGAAGCTCAGATGCTTTCCTTCCAGTGGCAGCACTGAAGGCAGATAAGTCATGCTGCCTGCTTTCAATAAAGACCCTTTGATTTTTTCTAAATGAGAAGCTGAACGAAACCTTTAAACTCTTTATTCCAACCAAATTTAGTGGTCTGATTTCATTCAAGCATTTACTGAGGACCCGCTAAATACAGGGCTCACTGGCGAGAGTATCGACTTAGGGACTGCCATCCACCTGGGCAGGCAGGGAACCTGAAGGTCCAACACAGAGGGATTCACACCCTCCCTGATGGCTGTGCTGGAGGAACCTGTCCTGCCCCAATTGGGACTTCCCTGTGTCACCCGATGAACAAACTAGGAAAGTGATGGCTTCGTGACACTGCCTGGCGGCCATCAGCTGTTTGGGCAAGAACCCCACATGGGTGTGACGGAATCTGTGCAATTATTTGAACATTCCAGAGTTGTATTAGGACACAGAGTAGAAAAAGGAAACTGTTGCTACAGCGGTAAGAAACACAGGTCTCAAACAACGCAACTGAGTCAGTGCAGGCACACAGGAGGTGCACCGGGCAGGGCAGGGGGGTCCCCCTACAGACACAACCAGAGCCTCCCTGCTGCTTATCAGGTGATGTTCTAAATGATTCATGTGTCATCTTGCCTCTTTCTCACACGATCCTAAGAGCAACACGTACTCAACTATGAAACACAGGGAAAAGATTAATGAACGTGCATGAAATAGTGGCAACAGGCCTAAGTTTATATATATAAAAATGGTGTATATAACATGCAGATTTTAATTCCATGAGACCAAAGCACCTACTACTTCTAACACGACTTTATGGACCAACTTTCCCATGTCTGGTTGTAGTACCTATTTCAATGATGCTTATATGCAGAAGGAAGAGATTGCGTATCAGACAAGTCAGAGTTAGTGTTGAAGGTGGCCCAGGCCTAGTTTCCAGGGACGGCAACAGGAGGGCGGGCCCGAGTTCTGACCATCAGCTCAGCGAGCCTGAGCTGAAGTTTACTGTGTGGTTCATGAAGACAGGAAGAATTTCTGCTTCTCACCTTCACGCTTTCTGCCCCACAGTCACACCCCCTGAAACGAACTCCACGTTCAGGATCCCATCACAGGCCACCAATGGCTCACGGTCAAGTCAGTAAGAGGAGGAGGAAGAGGCTGTCTCAAGTTCAACTAGGCCCCCTTTTACTCGCTTTCTGGGTGGTCACAGGTATATTTTTAACAGGCATCCTAAACCCAAAAATCTGGGGCGCAAATTAATGTCAGAACCTAAGCAAGCATTCCTCTGTAGCAATTTGCTGTGGTATTTTTAAAACACCGACCAACAACACGGAGAAAATCTTATGTAAATTTTCAATCCCCTTCATATAATGTACATAAGGACTGTATTTTTAAAAATAAATAATTGCTTCCTTAAAATATATCAACAGTAATACATATTTTAAGAGACAATTTAAACAGTATATTTGGCAGATAAGAAAGCCTTAAAAAGTCTATCTACTTTCTCTCCTAAATGTTCAAGTTGTTAAAAGGAAAATTGTATTTTACCAACACTTTAACATATCATTAAAAATCTCTACTATTTGACAGATGAAGATAAAAACACCCCAAAACTATAGATGAATTATCAGGTCCCTAGTGCCTCCAAAACAATCACAGGATGCAGAGCGATCTAGTTAAATTTTACTCGAAAGCTTTTACTACACTTGTGTTTTCTCTTATTTTCCTATCAAGAAGCCCATGAGGTTTAAGCACAATTCATTATGTATGAGGCCCACTTGCGGAGCTCGACTGTTGATTAACAGCAAAGCTTGCTGTTTGTACATCTGCAGCATTAGATGCATGCGATATGCTAACTTATTCTTTCACTGAAACTAATTATTTACAAAAATGACTACTTGAGACTACACTTTATTAAATGCATGCATCCAGTCTCAATTTGGCCCCCAAAGACAGCCTGGAATGAAGATCTTATACTTGATGTGACAACTTCTAGAAACACTATTACTAATACTGTAAATGTGGCAAATAGAGAGTTCAGACAGCCTTATGTCTGTGTTGTGTTTGCTTTCACCACTGAAGCAGTGAGCAAAGCAGCTTCCTAAGGTTTCACACACACAGGAGAGGTATATTCCTCTTTCCCTGTTTAATTTAGTTTCTTACAAGTAAGATGCATATATGTTAGCAATGAAAGAGTTTTAAAAAGAAATAATAGTTAACATAAAAAATACTGTAAAAATCCTGATCAAATTGCTGCTTAAGTATATTTATTACAATTCTATCAAGAATTTAGTTCATTTGTTGAAAAATATCTGTAAAAACATCAAGTTTTTAAAGTCACTCCATCAGTCTCATCAAATTCTTGGTACTCCCTCCAGAGTACTTTTTTCCAAAGGATCTTTGGGGTCAGGTAACTTCACATTATTCAACAATTCTGCTCCCTCCTCCCAGAAAAGAACACAGGAAAAAGCAGTCCATTAATAAGAATTACAAACATCTCATCTTTGGATACAGATGTCAAGTGGGATATCTGGTCAACAGAGAGCATCCTTCAGGTTAACTCTGCAAGGCATGGGGCCACCTGCCCTGAGTGGCCTGCAGTCTGGTCTCTCTGTTGGGCCAACCCGAATACTCTCCAAAGCTGCTCCTCTGATGCTCTCGAAGACCCTGTGTGGCCTTGCTCTGCTGTGCTGAGGGTGTGCGACACCGTGGGCCTAGAGGAGATAGACAGGGCACGCTCTTTCCTCCACACGCCAAGACAAGGATATCAGTGCCTGTGCCCCAAAGACACGATTACAGGGTGGGAGGGTGTCACTCGCAGCCAACTGCTTCCCGACATGAAAGCTCTGCATGGGCACCTGAGGAGAAAGAACACACGTTCTTCTGGTCTGGACACAGGATTTTAGGGACAGAGATGAACGGAAATGTCAGGCAGAGGGCCTCTATAGCAAACAAGAGTTGCGATGAAAGGTGAGCAGCATGAGAATGGTGCACGCAGGGCACGCAGTCAAGAGGGGCAGGTGAGGACTGCTTTTCTACCATGCAGTTCCACGTCCTGACTCTCAGTAACACAGCCAAGGTCAGACATAGTGAAGGCAACTGACTGAGGCAGGATCAGCTATATGCAAACAACTCAAGGGAAACCCTGTATACAGCTTCACAGCTGCTATTTACTGAGTGCCTAACACGTGCCATGCACAGAATTAGGAACAGTCCTGTGGTTTACTCCTCCCAACAATTCCCGAGGAGGCATTTGTCTGTGTCCTGAAAGAGGAAACTGAGGCCCAGAGGTGATATAGTAACACCGATCAGTGCATCAAGGGATGTAACCAGAATGTGAATTAAAGTTTGTTTGATTCCAGAGACCTTAATCTGAACCATCACCATAAAGCTGAAGTACTCTTGTCCATCTCTTTGAAATGGAAACCAACAGCCCCTCTGAGCCGACGAGCCCTATGCTCACCGGCTCTATTTTGGAGAGCATATGGACTGGACAGCATTTGGATTTTTCTTACTTTTAGGAACTTCTGTCAATTTCTCCCCGCTCCACGGGACTATAACCCTAGGCCCACAGCCCTACCATTCAAAGATCATGGGGATGTGAGTGTTGACTCTAGTTCTGTTATATTCTAGAAGCTTCTGAGAAGAGACACTAGGTGCCCACACTTCAGGGCCTCAGGCTCATACACAGCAGCCACTGGCATCACTGCTCCTCGGCCTCACAGGAAGGCCATGCTCCTATCTGAAGGCCTCAGTGACCAGTTCACTCTGCACAGTGTTCCTGCACACAGGCAGGAGGCCCAAGTCTTAGGATTCTCCCAGCCCATCGCCCCCATCCTCATCCCCCAGAAGCAAAACCCAGAGTGCTCAAGGCACTGTCCCAGCTGGTCTGGTGCTAATGAGGCAGGTGTGGCCCGGGCTTAGGAGGACAGGCTCCCTACCACGGCAGCTCGGGTGTCTGACTGAAGCCCCCCAACCTCCACAGACCTGCCCCAGTGCCGCCGCCCAGCCCTGGGGCCCTCACTCAGGTCTTCTCGGAGCTCTGCGTGCCTGCTGAACGGATGCATGAACAAGACGCCGCGGGGCCAGCACGGTCACTGCAGCACATGTGCTGAGAAACACCTGCCCTTCAGATTCCATTTTTCCAATGAATACTTTGCTGAAAACCATTCCCCTGGTGGGGGGGTGGGGAACCCATACAGATTTTCTAAACAGGGAAAGCCACATTTCTTGCCTTTTCAGACTGTGCAGCAGACTGCAGATAACAGAGTTTGTTAAAGCCCAGGGAGCGGACCTCACACCCGACTGTGCTCAGTTTGACAGCACTCCGGTCAAACCTAGATGTGTTTCAGGTTTGAAGATACAAAACTAAACAGGCTTTCCTCCATGGGTCTTCCATTCCGCTCGAGAGAAAGCAATCAATTGAATATTGAGATGAAACAGAAGGACAATGAATTTAAGGAGCAAACACTTGTGCCATGACTGCACGTGAACACGCAAATGCAGATACAGACCCCGCCAGTGTTAAAGCTGATCACGCTACACCTTCGTTTCTCCTTTAGAGCTCCCAGCCTCCCAGGAGGAGGAGGGCGTCCCGGGGAGAGAAACCCCTCGACTACCCCCATGACACACAGAGGGCCCAGCAGGGCCTCCTGCAGGCTCCGCCTTCTCACCTGCTGCAGAGAAAACCAGTGGACCGCGAGCAGGAACCAGGAGCACCACAGCCCCCGCAGCTCAGGCTGTGTGCAGGGCCCAGGGGCGTCCCAGAGGCAGAGCTACCACGGGGAAGGGCCGAGCCTGGGCCTGGGCAGCTGCAGCTCCCTGCTGAGCCTCGCCCCTGACACGCGGGCTCCCACCGCAAGCAGTTTCTGATGGGTCCACCTTCGTGAGGGGACGGCTCCCCTCCTCCCGTGATCCGTGAAGGAGCAACGACATCGCTGGGACTATTGGGGCCAAAACACACTGCCCGCCCCAGTGCAGTTTCCAAAACCAGTCTCTCTTCACAGCTGCAGGTCGACTCTGTCATGATGCAGTTCAGCTTTTTTCCATCTTAGCAAGGGAGTATGTGTTAATTTAAATGCTAAAATAATAACTGAATGTTCTGAAGACACTACTCTTTTCTTTCCAAAAGGCATGTATTACACAAGGACTGACCTCCATGGGGTAAAGTCCCATTAACTCGGGTACTGGGCTTATTAATAAATAATCCCGTCACTAAATTACCTGTCTTGTACATTGGTCTGTACAGTACTAAATAAATAATAGATAGTTCCCTATAATCAAACACACTGAAGTTTTTAAAGAAAAGTGTAGCTTCTGTTATAAGATAATAAAGCAGTTTCATCTGGGAACAACTTTCTGCAGCTCCCTTCTCAGAAGGTCCTTCTTTGCTGGCTTATTGTTGCAGCTGGAGCAAGTTAGCTGGTGAGCATAGCTGGAAACACTGTATTTAATATCAGACAAGTATATTGACTATACGTTAGTGGCCAAAAAAATCTTAGGCAAGTATTAAATGGACAGTTAATGTAATTGTATTTTAAAACACTGAGGTCATATTTAATTTTGAATTGAAACTCTTAAAATGAGCTTCCTGGCAAGGACACAGAGTAATAAACCAATGTTAACTACAGGAAAAAAAAACACTAAAACTCACATTAAAATAAATCCTTCTTTCAGAATACTTGTATTTGCAAGATAGATTACAAGCAGCAGGAAACATTTGTACTTCTTCAGCAAGTACCATCCCTGGCGCTGGAGATGGGGCTGTCAGCTCAAAGGGGGGTATCATTCTGAATCGGGGGCTCACATGCCATTCCCACTGCCCTTCTGCTGCGAGCTGGCGCCTCTCCCAGCATCTTCTGTCTTTCTTCCAGGGTGCTCAGACTAAGTTCAGCAACACCGCGGGGTCTTACAGTCACAGGCCTACCAGCAAAGGACCTGATTATGTTCAAGAGCGGGAAGCCCAGGAAATGAGGCTGGGCAAGGTTTGAGAAGAATGAGCAGAGGCAGGGCGGAGTGTGAGGAGAAAGAACAGGGTAAAAAACATTTTAGCTGCAAAGCCAGCCAATTAAAATTCCCTTTAGGAAGCACCAATTTTTACTCAAAGCAGGTTGGAGAGTCCAACTTTATATGCCTTTTTCCTCCTCTTAAAAATCAACACAGCTCTAGGTGCTGGTCACATTTGCAGGCAGGCGGGTCCATAGACTGTGCTCTGCGCCTGGACCAGGTCCCCAGGGAGGAGTGAGGGGCATCACAGGGCTTCCAGTAGAGCCCTGCAGCATTTATTCACAGCAGCCTGTCCTGGCTAGGACAAGGGAAGAAGCCCCGCGGGGCCAGAAGCCCACTCCCTGCAGCCAGCCAACAGCACCTCCACCTCTGAGCGCTGAGCCTTGATCTGACTCCTGAACCTTCCTCTCCAAGCTGGAGAAGTGCAGAGGGGAGCCTGCAGGTCCCGGACAGCGTGTCCCTTCTCTGTTGCCCCGCTCGGGACCACCCCGTCCCCGAGGCCAGGCCGGGGCCTGGGCCATGCCGCTCTGCCCACAGGAGCCCTCACTGGTCCAGAGTCGCTTCTCTTCTCTGGTTCAAGTCTTCGGCCCTCGTGGCACATCCCTCTTTCACTGCTCACCACTCTCCTGACAATGCTGTCCCCAGAGGTCCAAAGGCTATCCTAGTGCCCCAGCCTGACTGCAATTCTCTTTAGCTTCTATCTGTCTAATTCAGTCACTCAGTACTGTCTGACTCTTTGTGACCCCATGGACTGCAGTACACCAGCCTTGCCTGTCCATCACCAACTCCCAGGGCTTGCTCAAATTCATGTCCATTGAGTTGGTGATGCCATCCAACCATCTCATCCTCTGTCATCCCCTTCTCCTCCTGCCTTCAATCTTTCCCAGCATTTCCAATGAGTCAGTTCTTCGCCTCAGGTGTCCAAAGTATTGGAGCTTCAGCATCAGCCCTTCCAATGAATATTCAGGACTGATTTCCTTCCGGATTGACTGGTTGATCTCCTTGCTGTCCAAGGGACTCTCAAAGAGTCTTCTCTAACACCACAGTTCAAAAGCGTCAATTCTTCCATGCTTAGCTTTCTTTATGGTCCAGCTCTCACATCAGTCTGTGACTAGTGGAAAAATCATAGCTTTGACTAGTTGGACCTTTGTTGGCAAAGTAATGTCTCTGCTTTTTAATATGCTGTCTAGGTTGGTCATGGGCTTTCTTCCAAGGAGCAAGTGTCTTTTTTTAATTCATGGCTGCAGTCACCATCTGCAGTGATTTTGGAGCCCAAGAAAATAAAGTCTGTCACTGTTTCCATTGTTTCCCCATCTATCTCCCATGCAGTGATGGGACTGGATGCCACGATCATCATTTTTTGAATGCTGAATTTTAAGCCAGCTTTTTCACTCTCCTCTTTCACCATCATCAAGAGGCTTTTTAGTTCCTCTTTGTTTTCTGGCCTAAGGGTGGTGTCATGTACCTATCTGAGGTTATTGATATTTCTCCCGGCAATCTTAATGCCAGCTTGTGCTTCATTCAGCCAAGCATTTCACATGATGTACTCCGCACAGAAGTTAAATAAGCAGGGTGACAATATACAGCCTTGATGTACTCTTTTCCCAATCTGGAATCAGTCTGTTATTCCATGTCCGGTTCTAACTATTGCTTTTTGACCTGCATGTAGCTTTCTCAGGAGGCAGGTCAGGTGGTCTGGTTTCCCCATCTCTTGAAGAATTTTCCAGTTTGTCGTGGTCCACATAGTCAAAGGCTTTGGCATAGTCAATGAAGCAGATGTAGATGTTTTTCTGGAACTCTCTTGATTTTTCTGTGATCCAATGAATGTTGGCTATCTGATCTCTGGTTCCTCTGGCTTTTTAAAATCCACCTTGAACAGCTGGAAATTCTCAGTTCAAATACTGTTGAAGCCTGGCTTGGAGAATTTTGAGCATTACTTTGCTAGCATGTGAGCAAGTGCAACTGTGTGTTAGTTTGAGCATTCTTTGGTGTTGCCTTTCTTTTGGGTTGGAATGAAAACTGACCTTTTCCAGCCCTGCTGTCACTGCTGTGTTTTCCCAGTTTGCTGGCATACTGAGCGCAGCACTTTCACAGCATCATCTTTTAGGATTTCAAACAGCTGAGCTGGAATTTCATCACCTCCACTAGCTTTTGCTTGTAGTTATGCTTCCTAAGGCCCCCTTGACTTCGCATTCCAGGATGTCTGGCTCTAGGTGAGTGATCACACACCATCGTGGTTCTCTGGGTCATTAAGATCTTTTTTGTAGTTTGTATCAATCTGTCTAAGGCTAGAGTAATTTTTGGACCCTTTGAAAAGGATTCAGAGATGCTCAAGGAAACTATAGACAAAGAAATGGTAACTTAAAAAAGGGAAGACTTATTATGTGAAAATAATCGTCATCAGATACTACAGAAGGATTTTACCTTTATAAATAATGGATGTTTATTCTTAAGAGATTTTAATTGCAGTGAAAGCATAAATGTAAACATCTCACAGAACTCACAGATCCCTGGAAGTGGAGACTCCCCTTGAGCATCGAGGTCAAGACCAGCCCAGGCTGCTCTGTTTGCCTCTTTCCTCTCTCTCCTCCCAAGTCTGCGAGGAGACCATCGGAGAGGGGTGGGTAAGGAAATCCTCTAGCAGGAACGAGGATGCTACAAGGAACTTCAGTTGTCACGGGCCTGTGAATGCCGACTTGTGATTACCTATATTTATTTTTGTGTAGTGAAGAGTGGGTGAAACTTAGTCTTGCCCACTTTGCCAGAGCTGGTTCACTCCAGGAAACTAATTTCGGTGTTTATCAGGGTGCAGCATCACTGCCACAGTGGGAACCATAGACCGACAGCAACAGGAAGCCTGGGACCACCCGGCCCGCCCTGATTGCTGGCCGAGGCTCTAAGTGGACTCTGCCGGCCGCCATGTCGCCAGGTGAGGGCCTGCAGATGACATCCAGCTGCCACCTCTGGCTTCTGCTCGGGACAGCCACTGAAGGGCTGGCAGCCCCTCACTCAACTTGCCATGTCACATGCCACCTTCCACCCAAGCCAGTAATGCCTTCTGATCTCCCTATTGTTGAGATTGTTGGATGGCATCACTGACGCAATGGACATGAGTTTGAGCAAACTCCAGGAGATGGTGAGGGACAGGGAAGCCTGGAGTGCTGCAGTCCACGGGGTCGCAAAGAATCAGACACGACTGAGCGACTGAGCAACAGCAACAACTGCTCTAACAGCGGCACAGAAGCGCTCGCAGCCAGCAGGCTGGAAACCCCCGGACACGCGCTCTGGTCTCCTTTCCTCGCTGTTACCACTACTGAGTGCCCACGCCTCCTGGACGCGGCCACGACCTACGAACTGGCCTCCCCCCTCTCGGCTCCCATCCAGAGAGCCCGCCAAAGCCAGACACGCTCCCCAAACCTTCCCCTGCCAGGCCCACACCACCTTCTTGCTCACAGCGTCTCGCACCCCCTCTTCACAAACAGAATCAAGTCCGAACTCCAAATCTGGGACTAGTCAGAGATGTCACAGCCTGGCCGTGACTCAGGCCCTCCCCTGGGGGTGCTGAGCTCCAGCCAACCCGGCTGCTGCCCTTCCCCATCCAGTCTCTGTGCCTGGAGCTGACAATGGTCCAGGAACAGCTCCTGCTGGCTGGGGCCACGTGGGCTCACTGGTGTGCACGGGCCTCTCTCAGAAAACTAAGAGCAGTCGGAGTGCTGAACCTCCATCTCTGTGCACTTGGGGCCTCACTTCTCCAGCTCTCAGGCTATGTGAACTGGTCAGATTGGCTTCCACAAACACACCCACACATCCAGGCATCTCTGGGTCACTCACAGCAACTGATGCTTCAGTGCCTTTTGTGAAATGCCTGCAGCACTGGGTGGAGTGCTAATGAGAAAGCCTCTGATAGTGTGGACCACAGCAAACTGGGGAAAAGTCTTCAAGAGAGGAATACCAGACCACCTCACCTGCCTCCTGAGAAACCTGTGTGCAGGTCAAGAAGCAACAGTTAGAACCAGACACGGAACAATGGACTGGTTCAAAATTGGGAAAGGAGTACGTCAAGGCTGTATACTGTCACCCTGCTTATTTAACTTCTATGCAGAGTACATCACGTGACATGCTTGGGTGGATGAAGCACAAGCTGGAATCAAGATTGCAGGGAGAAATATCAACAACCTCAGATATGCAGATGATACCACTTTAATGGCAGAAAGCGAAGAGGAACTAAAGAGCATCTTGATGAGCGCGAAAGAGCAGAGTGAAAAAGCTGGCTTAAAACTCAATATAAAAAAACGAAGATCATGGCATCCGATCCCATTACTTCACGGCAAATGGAAAAAACAGTGGAAACAGTGACAGATTTTATTTTCTTGGGCTCTAAAATCACGGCAGATGAAACTGCAGCCATGAAATTAAAAGATGCTTGCTCCTTGGAAGAAAACCCATGATAAACCTAGACAGCTTATTAAAAAGCAGAGACATCACTCCACTGACAAAGGGTTTTTCCAGTAGTCATGTATGGATGTGAGAGTTGGACCATAAAGGAGGCTGAGCACCAAAGAAATCTTTTCAAACTGTGGTGCTGGAGAAGACTTCTGAAAGTCTTCTGGATAGCAAGGAGATCAAACCAGTCAATCATAAAGGAAATCAACCCTGACTCTTCATTGGAAGGACTGATGCTGAAGCTCCAATACTTTGGCCACCTGATGCAAAGAAGTGACTCACTGGAAGAGACCCTGATACTGGGTAAGACTGAAGGCAGGAGGAGAAGGTTGGATGGCATCATCGACTCAAAGGACATGAATTTGAGCAAACTCAGGGAGATGGTGAAGGACAGGCACAGCTGGAGTGCTGCAGTTCATGAGGTCACAGAAGGTTAGCCATGACTTAGTGACTGAACAATAACAAAAGGGAAAATTTCTAGAAGAGGGCAAGTTGTGGCAGAGATTTCACTGAATGTCCTGAAAAAAGATTTTAGAATTTACATTCAGGGTAACTATAACTACATTTTTGATATATTCTATTGCCTTATTGTGGAGAAGGCAATGGCACCCCACTCCAGTACTCTTGCCTGGAAAATCCCATGGATGGAGGAGCCTGGTGGGCTGCAGTCCATGGGGTCACTAAGAGTCAGACAAGACTAAGTGACTTCACTTTCACTTTTCACTCTCATGCATTGGAGAAGGAAATGGCAACCAATCCAGTGTTCTTGCCTGGAGAATCCCAGGGACGGGGGAGCCTGCTGGGCTGCCGTCTATGGGGTCGCGCAGAGTCAGAGACAACTGAAGCGACTTAGCAGGATTGCCTTATTGAATTCCTGCTAAGATTTTTTCGTGTTTTTCATGAACTTTATCATGCATTCTCAAGGCATGATAATTAAACTTAAGCTAAACTAGTTAAAACACATGCAAATACATAATATAAACCTGCAATATTTTAAAATCTTTCTACATCATGTCTTTGTTTTGATAAAAACTTGAAACGTCTAAGAAATGATTTTCTGAACCAGATCTAAGGCACACAAGGAGAACTGCATGTTTTCAGCTTTTGATTCCACCCAGAGCCCAAGGTTCAATAGACTTCCACGGTCCTCAGAGCTTTCTGGACACACTGACTGCTGTCAGAAGCTCGGGTTTAGTAGCCCTACTTCTATACTCTGTGTGAGCAACCAAGTGCTACGCTGATTCTTCTTTCCCATGGCTCCTCCTCATCACCCCCCTCCTGGGCACAGCTGGTCCAGCACACGAGTCACCGGAGGCCTGCGGTTTGAAGTCATGCCTACAGGACGGGCATACTGAGTGCACCCATCAGCTCTTGCTGGACCGACCACAGCGTGGCCAGGGTGCAGCCTGGAGTCTTCTCAGCTCGTCCCAGAGAAATGGCCCTCTGCCTCAGGGCACACGGTCTTCAAAAAAGCTGGTGTAACTACCCAGGAAAACAGACCAAGAGAGTACAGAAAAGGGTATGCATGCCTGTGTGAATCCACAGACCTGCTCCACCAGGCTGCTTCCCTCTTTAAACATTGTAAAGACATAAACACATCAGAACTGAAAGTAAACCCAGTTCTTCAGAAACTGTCCTCTTTTTGGTTCCCATGTCCCCGTCAGTCAGTCTGTTCAGTTGCTCACTTGTGCCCAACTCTTTGTGACCTGTGTCCCCTCACTCTTAATTTATTAAGATCAAACATCTTCCTGCCAATTAGTACACAGGGAATCAAGAAAAGTACTTGAAGAAAATGTACTCTAATTTCCAAGAATCAAATCAGGAACTCCAGCACCAGTTGGGTCTGGAGCTGAACTCCTAGGCTTGCAAAAACTGCAAACTATCTGGCCTGCCACTTTCATTTAAGTATTTAAAGGGAAAAAAGTGAAATAAAATACATACACCAGAAACTTGTTACTCTGTTGAACATATTAAGAAACAAAGGATCAAAAACAAACAGATGTTTTTTCTTAAACAAAACAACCCTGCCCCCAACAAAACCATGTAACACATATGGGTACATTCTCGGGCAGCAGGGAGGTGAGGGATGGGCTTAAGTTCTGATGTGTGAGAGCACTCCACGTCCAAGGCAACGGTTCTCTCCCTCAGTGAGCTCACGGGCAAGTGTCACCACCTTCAGTGCAGGAATACATGCCAAGCACCTACTGTCTGTGGCTCACTATGCCAGGCAAAAAGGGGACATCAAGTACCTACTGTCTGCGGCTCACTGTGCCCGGCAAAAAGCGGGCGGCAAGATGAGTAAAACACAGCCCACGACGCAGTCTACCAGCCCAGCAGGGAGAGGAGGGAGCTGCTGCCTCGGAGAGGTCCACATTCAGTCACCTTTCCTTCTCAGGAGGCAGGTCCTCAGAGAATGCCCCTGGCTCCGCCCAGATCCAGGCATACAAGAGACCCCAACGTCCACCTGAAGCAGCTTCCTCACTTCTCCCTGAGTCCCAGGTCATCACACCCTTCAAACCCACTCCTGGGGTTTCCTGGCAGGTTACGGGCTCAGGGTGCCTCACCTGACCCAGCAGGGAGAACATGCCGCCTGGGATGAGGCCTGTCGCCCTCCTTACCACCTGGAGTCCCCCTTCAGGCCCACCTCCGCGGGGCCCGAGTAGGCGATTTCCAGTTAAAGGTTCTTGGGTTTGCTTCTCTCCTGACTCAATATACTAAGGCAGCATAAAATACTTCTACGTTTAAAAGAACACGCTTGGCCCCCGTCCCCAGCAGACAGCGGTGCCTCCTGACGCAGGTCTGTTTTTACTGCCTCAGACATTAAGTCTGAAGAGCCACTGATCTCAGAGACTTCAATAAATTTCTGAAGCCAAAGGAGTAATTTTCTTTATAATTGACATTAAAAAGTGGCATGAACTAGGATGATGGATGGTTGTTGGGCACATCTGCCACTGTGCATTGTCTGAAACTTAAGAATAACCAAGAGTGAGGGGGAAGAAAAGGTTCACTGGCCAACTTGAAAAACTAGGGAACAATTCAACAGTGTTATTTCATAAGTAAGCCTAGAATTAGAAACGCTTCTTATTCAATAATTTAGAAACACAGGTCTGCACATGCAGACAGCTCGTCAAAAAGCGGGAGACATTTCACTTCCTGTGAGGCGCACCTGCTCGTCTCAAAAGCTGACCAGCAGTTGTTCCATTAGACTTAGTGTAATGAGTAGGCGCCATCTATGCGACTATCTCGGGATGAGTTCGAAGCACAGTCAGGAATTCAAAGTTCAACTGCTCTGAAAACACTGAGCATCAGCCCATTCACTCCCTGCACAAGCTGCTTTGAAACCCTATTTTGAGCCTCTGGTCATGGAAAGCACACCTAGCTGCATGTGGAGAAAGCCAGGGAGAGGAGTCGGCCTAGGAAGATGGCTCCCGCTGCCAAGGCCCCAGTGGCCGTCAGCAGGAGGTGGGAGGGAGAGTGGGGCGAGCAGGCCTTGGGGGACGAGCGTGGTCCTCATCCTAAGAGCACGGGAAGATGTCAAAAAGTGTTAGACAAGGAGCGAGAGGGCAGGACGGGCCCTGCCAGCAGCTCTCCTGGGCTGCTGGGACCTGGCAAGGCTATCCACGATCCGTCAGGAAACTTCTAACAAGATTCTGTATTTGATCTTCAGTAACTCAGCAGTCTCCTGAAGCTATTATACATTCCTATTAAATATTCTTGTTAATCATTACAATATATAAATTTGATACACATGGCACATTTGAAAATCAGCAAAGTGAACCGTTTATCTGGCTTTCAATCAATCAGCTGCATCCAATTTAGCTGCCCAATGACACTGGCAAAATCTCACAGATTGATCAGGAAATCTTCATGTGACATCGCTCTTTTAGATTTACCAGGACAGGCCCACTGAAGCTTTCCCATGGATAATTTAATCAGTGACTCAGGCCTGCCACAGAACTCTAGCTTCATAGCCACAATGCAAATCCCTCAGAAAGAGTCCAGTTACTCCAGCAACTTTTAGCAGCTCCACACTTGGATTTCCTGAATGACTCTTGCTGCAAATGGTAATTGCACTTTTTACAAATCCAAGCAAGAAATCTAAGGCTCCTAACACCTGTGCAGGATTCCCCACTTCCTCCTTGCTGGTGGGGCTGAACTGAGAAACGTTTCCTTGTGGAAGAGCCCTGTCGCTGACAAGGAGTAAGAAAGCAGAGCAAAACCAAGATCACGGGAATTCCTATCTTTCCACGGAAGTCCTCAAGAGGTGGTGCTTACAATTTCAAGGCTCTGTTCTGAGTTTTGGTATTTTCCTTTGCCTTTTGAATATGGTCCGCAGGAACAGTTATCACAATCACCTGTTTGCATTAACAGATTTAATTAGATTTTTAAAAAGAAACTAGGAAATTTGAAAACACACAGATGTCCTTTGAGAGGTGTCTAAATTAGGTGAGGATTTAAATTTGTGGACAAAGAAAGTTGATCTTCTCACATACAGGCTCCAACAAATTTCCCTGTGGCCTGAGACCCCAATAAGTCTGGACAGCTCCCCTCCACCTCTATCTATCCCCAATACAAGTGGAGTCAATGAACATTTCACATTTCCCCATCAGCCATTCAAAATCGAGAGTCTTCAGCAGTTTAGACTTTCTTGCGAATGGCTGATTTATGCACCAACCCCCCTCCAACCTGCAGAAACGACACTAAAAACAGAGGAGGGGCAGAAACTGGCAGCTCGCTTTCCTCTTCCACACTAGGTGAAGTGGTTTAGATAGCTGTCACTAACGCCAAGGGGTTTATTAATAGGCAAAAATTAATTGTATGTAGACTGAATTAATGAGATGGAAAAGCATGCATATTTCAGCTAATACAGAGGGGACGGCCTCTGCAGAGGCGTCTGTAATGAAGTGACTGGGCCAGGGGACAAGGCGCAGAGCAGCTACCACAAGCAGGGTCCTATTGTAACCACGGGGGTGGAGGTACTGCTGAAAAAATACACTGCGGAATGTAAACACCAGGCAACTGTTTTGAGCACAAAGTTGACCCCCGATGCGTACTCTGCAGACTGCCATCTACAGATTTATAAATAAATGATTAGATGTAAAATCTCTGGAGGATTTTCCCTTTCCACAGCAATTACAGGAGCAGATTATTACCATTCGAGTGGGGTTCAGTGGAAGTTCCTTGACTGGCAGGAATCACTCACTGCGGTCCTACATCTAAGCCGCCATGACAGGAGCTCCAATGTCAGTGTGTACCACGGACCCTTCCACAAGCCAAGCCCACGTGCATGGAATGAACACGTTCTTGAGTTAAAATATATTACTGTCAGTAACAGACTGAATTAAGAAAGTCTGAACTTTCAAATGTGACCACTGTCAGGAAGAAGGCTTCCCGATTTCATGTCTGCTCTTTGTTAAAATTTATCATGTGTGTGGAAGCCCACTTGGACATTTTCTGTGACTGTTCTGGACTCATTTTTTAAGTCATTAAAACGCAAGGTAATGAGGCTAATCAGAAGAATCAAATGAGCAGTATCAACTCCAGCATGTGCTTTTCTAGCCTAAATGTTCCCTTTCTCCTCTAAATCGTCTTTTAGCTTTGGGACCTACTTTCGTTCCAAGAATGGCTCTGCCCCACCCCCACATCTTACACTAGAAAACTCTCCTTCTGACATTCACCACCACAAGGCAGGCACCATTCCCAACTCTCCAGCCCATTTTCTTTTTTAAAAACTGGCAGGTATTAGGAACGCTGGGAGATTATCTTGAAGTAATTTTGAAATTCGTAAGAAACGGCCAAGGTGGTGAAGAGTTCCCGAGGACCCCCCCACTCAGCTTTCCTGACACAGTATGCTGTCAACACCAGGAAGCTGACACTGATGCAACGCTGGTAACTAAACCACGCATCTGGTTCCGATGTCACTAGCTTTTATTTATTTTTAATTTAAAATTTACATTTTAGGAAGTTTTAAGAGTTTTTAAGCTTTTTCATGAAATTCTATGACTCTGTACTCGCATACCCACAACCCCAAGGAGGATGCAGCTCTGTCCCATCACCCACGTCACTCCTTCCTGCCCCGGGCACAGTCACCCCCTCCCCGCCCCCAGTCCTGGGCTCCCAGAACCCGTGGGCTCGACTCTGCAGCACCGGGCACACTGCTTCCCAGAGGGGCTGTGGGTGTGCAATGCTCTCTCACTGACTCTGCTCCTTTAATGGGAGGATGAGTGTGTGTGTACACCCCCCACCCCCGCCTCTGAAGCCTCCCTCCCACTGACCCCCGTTCCACCCCTCTGAGCCACCGCGTGGTGCCAGGCTGGGCCCCCGGTAGCACAGCTGCTTGCACTAGCTGTCCCTGCTGCGCGTGGTGGTGCAGGTATGCTAATTCCCGGCTCCGCCACCTTCTCCCTCCCTCTCTGTGTTCACGAGCCTGTCCTCTACACCTGTGTCTCGATTCCTGCCCTGCAAATAGTTTCATTAGTACCATTTTTCTAGCTTCCATATATATACGACAATACACATTTCTCTTTCTGACTTACTTCACTCTGTATAACAGGCACTAAGTTCATTAACATCAGTCCTAGAGGTTCACATGCTCCTTTTCATGGCTGTGTAATATTCCTTTATGTACATGTACAACTTCATCTCCCTAATGAGCCTCTCTTCACATGCTTATTGCCGAACTCAAACAATATCCTCTTTGGTGAAGTCTTGCCCATTTTATAACTGGAATGTTTGTTTTCTCTTTGCTGAGTTTAGAGAGTTCTTTACATGTACTGAATACAAGACTTTTGTCAGATATGGGTTTGCAAGTCTCTCCATCCTCCTTTTCAGGGTCTCCGGTAGTACAAATGTTTAGGAACAAAATTTTAAAAAGGAACACAAATTTCTGATCTTTCTGGAAGTCCTATTCTGACAAATTTCCAAGGTGAGTAGTGTCCCTTGGAGTTGAACATGTCTGTGCAATCTGTGAGCAACCACTGCCTGAGACCCTGGGTGCCCTTCCCCACAGGAAGGTCTGTCTCTGGGGATGGGTGTACAGCAGGGCGCTAAGGAGCTGGGAATTTCCCCTGGAGGTGTTTGAAAAAATTAAAAATCAGCCAAGAAAAATTCGGCAGTCAAAACAAGCAGAACAAAGAGGTCTTCCTGACCCAGGCAGGCCCTGAGTGGGAGAGACCGTCACCTGGAGGCCTGGAGCTGACCCTGACAGCTGAAATGTCTGCACATCACGGTAAAGTCCATCCTGAGCCAAGTTCCCCAACCAAACGTCTCTCATTTTGAAAGAAACCCTCCTGCACCCCCAGGGTAACAGGCCAGAATACACAGCAGCCACCAAGAAAAGAAAAGCACCAAGAGAATCCTACTCCCTGTAATCTGGGGCTGGCAGCAAAAAAGCACTCTCATGAGCCATCGCCCTGAAAGGGCAGGTGACCCCAGACCATCTCCAGGTCTTGGGACCCAAGTCAATATCGTTCTGGTGTCTCGGCCCTACCCTCGGGAGCTGTGTCTGGGACAAATGGGTCCCCGGACATACCTGTAAGAGTCCCAACATGAAACATTTAGGCAGCCAGGAGGGGAGGAAAGAGTGAGGAGAAGGGGTTCAAGGGACACAGCTACGTGAACCCTCCTTCCCTTGGCACACGGAGGCCTCGGTGCTGAATACGGAGGATTGCTCTTCTGTCAGTTTCCTCAGCATTCCGTGGCCCTGGAGGGGCAGGCTCCTGACAGCACAGCCACGCTCTGCTGCCGGATCCCAAAGCCACGCCTGAGAAGGGGAATCTGCACTGAGGCCAGCCCACAGGCTGGGGGCTCCTGACTTGTCTGTCTCAGCTTTCCTCAGCTCGTACAATTCACAACTTAATGAAAATTCTCAGAAAGTCCATAAGTCATAGAGCCAGTTAAAAAGCGCTCTTGCTGGTACAATAATAGCATGCGATCACTGTCCCCAATCGATAGGGTGAGAATGAGGAAAGTGTACAGGGTCCACGAGATGCTGGGCTCGCCTGCGACCGAGCTGTTCCCAGCTCCTGCCCACAGCTCTGCGGCCTTCCTCTCGAAAGCAGAGTCAGGTCCCAGCCTCCGCGTGGGAACTAGGGGTCAGAACGCCCTAACAGAGGTGAAACGACCTAGTCATTTACAGTCACTTTGGAAAAATAACTTTTAATTTTCTGATTTTTTTTTTTTTTTTACTCCCAGGGAGTATATAGGAGTTCTTTCTGTGAATGTGGGAATCAAGTGCTGTCTGGTAAACACAGCTCGGACTGTGACCTGCAAAGGGAGGCACCAGGCGTACCCTGGTTGCTTCTGCTGTCTCACTGACATCGGGCCAAGGAAGGATGCACCTCCACGGAGACGACCTCCTTTGCTCCAGGAGGGCAGCCTGCTCGCTGACATGCTACTGCCATAAAGACGCGCCGCAGCGCGCCCCGGCTCCCAAGGTCAGAAGCGCACTCTGCGTGCGCTCAGGACATTCTACGGCTCACTGGGCCGTCCTCCTAACAGCAACACTTGGTGAGCATTTTTTTCTCAACTACACATTTCCGCTGAAACAAACCAGCATTTCTCAAACTGTGTTCTACCCGTCTCCCGAGTCACACAGGTGTTCACGCATGCTTAGGAAGAAGATGCTTGCCGACGAAACACGTGAGAAGATGCCATACACTGCCTCACCGGTGGGCCTGCACACTCAGGCCTGAGAGCTTCGGCCGTACACCCTCCAAACAGTGCAATCTAGCTTTCCCCAGATCTTTCTGTTTCTAGAACTCCCAAGGTTCACAACTTCATAAAGTTTGGGAAATACACACAGCATAGTGTCAAACTCAAGTTAAGTTGTCTACAAAACATATTGATATGGACTGCTTATTTGTAAGAGCTAAAGATAAAACCTTATAATCTTATGAATAACATTTTCTTTATACTAAGAATGCAGTATTTTTTAAGGCTAGTTTAAATAGTCAGTTATGGCTTAGAATCACGTCTTCAACTGGGTCTACACGTAACAGACACACACAGGGCTGACTGTAGGATACGTTACCCCATAAGTGCCATTAAAATGTTGCAGAGTGGGTATTACCCCAAGACTGAGGACTTGATTACATTTTACGCAGAGTTTAGGGTTCATGAATCCCCTCCGGTTTGTCTCCCAGTCCTCAGCTGAAAGACAAACTTCTCCAGGAGAGAGGCTCACTGGGCCGAGGCTCTCCCTCAGGCCTGAGGTGCCTGGAGGTTACTCCTGCCGTCCATCAGGCCCCGTGTGCCCAGCGCAGCAGCACACCCAGCGCTGGCAGCCCCGCCATGTCACAGCCACGAGGCCCCCACACTGGGCAGCCTGGCCAGGCTTCCACCAGCAGGACGAGGAGTAACAGCCGCGGACCTCGCCTGAGCTGTCCTGAGCCATCCACGCCTCTGCACCATGACCAACCCTTGCTCCCCACTCAGAGTGTGTCCTGCCCAGAGGCTGCAGGCACACCTCCTTTCTCTGGTCTCCCTTTCCTGGTCCACTCTGGCTTCCCAGGGAGGATGATCCCTGACAGCAAAGGAGGACGACACGGCAGCCTCCACAGTGACCGGGCTCACTGTTCACAACCTGTCAGGGGAACTTCATGACCTTCCAGCCAGTCGCTGTAATTCTAGTAACGACCTGCAGACACCAAAAGAATCTGAATTTGTCCCTGTTCTTCTTACTGCCGCTGCCGGCTGTGTCTGTGAGCAGAAGGCTCCTGCTGCCAGTGGCAAACAAGGTGCCCAGGGACCCAGAGCCCCAGGCCTGACCTGATGCCCACCGGGCCCAGCTACAGTCATGTGGCCTGCTCTTCCCCTGCTTGGCCTGCGCCCCTGGCTGGCTCAGGTCACCAGCCCTGGGGAGCGGGGTTCCCCACAGCCTCCTGGCAGACAAACATGGCTTGGGACCAGTGCTGTGGCCCGCCAGCCTGGCAGGTGCACAGCACGCAAGGACAAGGCACTCAATGGAGCCCGAGGCAGGACCAGCCTGGGAAGGCCTGTCGGGTGGGGACACGGAGTGGAGCAGGGCCCCTCACAACAGAGGAGGAGGGACGATGAGCTTGACCTCAGCTTACACGTGGTTTTCTCTACTCACCATCAGATCGGGGCACTGCTCGGGAGCAGGAAGCCTTAGTGTGGCTTCCCCTTCAGGAAAACAAGGAACTGACGCCTGTCTGAAAGCCTGAGACTGGCTGTCCTCTACAGTATAGAGATTAACAGACAAGTTAAGGATTTGCTGATTCAAGCTAACCTTGCAAACCAGGAAAACGGACTATGGTTATCAGCACAGGGAAACCAAGGTCAGTCCAGAAATGAAACAATACTACAAAAAATAGCTAAAAGTAACATAAAAGAATAGAAAATAAAGATGAACCACAGGACAAAACCCATAACGCAAGTAAAGCTAAAAACATATAAATGCACATCAAAACAGTGCTTTAACCATACCCGTGACTCACACCCATTGCCTCTCAGGGCACGTGGACAAGGTCTGGGCTCCCTGGCAGCACCAGGGCCGCTGCCTACCTGAGCCTATAGCTGCAGGGTCTGCAGTCTGTCTCCACAGGGTTGCTGCTCACCCACTGATGGCAGGAAGTGCCTACTTACCCACTGGGCAAATGGCCACTGATATCTGTGAGGCTAACTGAAATGGACTCTGAAGTCTCCAATTAATAACTATTTAAAATTTTTTTTCCAAAAGAAAAAACTACTCTTGGTGCCCAGTATGTTATTTACTCTGTGCTACATAGAATGCGTTCTTTGTGGGTAAAAAGTACATGAGACATTTCACTTCTGTAGTCTTAATTTAATATATGCATCTGCTTGCATATTTACCAAGAAATTCCCGGTGAGACTGAAAACTCCACTTCCCAACAGTGCCTTTTCTGCAGAACAATCAGCCTTAATGGTATTTTTTATTTGAAAGAATCAATTTATCAACTTAAAAATGATGACAATTATCACACTATTATTTCCTATTAAATAGAACCTGACTCCAGCTGCAGACTCCATGCCCAGCCTGACGTGGCCCAAACCCTCACGAAGGTATCCTCCTGGCGATTCCAGCCACTCTGACACTAATCAGCGAGGGGCATGTGCAGAGGAAGGGCGCTTTCAGAGAGGAACAGTCTGATGTGCAAACGGACCGTCACGTCAGCCGCGTCTGCTCTTCTCCTTCCTAAGACACCCTGGCCCTTCACTGCGGAGGGCTGGCCCTGCTCACTGCAGAGGGCTGGACTGCCTCCAGGGATACGGAGGCTGTATGTGGGCCTGGGGCTGTGGGGACTGGAAACCGTCCACGCAGGTGTGGGCTGCACCGCTGCTGAGTCAGCATGGGCTCCCGTGTGTGCGCCAGGCTGTACACAGCACGCCACCGGGCCGTCACCGCTCAAGGGCTGCCTGGGCTGCGGTGTGCGCCTGTGCTCAGCCACTCAGTCACATCCGACTCTTCTGTGACCCCATGGGCTGTAGTTCCACTGTCCACAGGATCTCCCAGGCCAGAATACTGGAGTGCGTTGCCGTTTCCTTCTCCAGGGGGTCGTCTGAACCCAGGGATTGAACCTGTGTCCCGTCTCCTGCCCTGGCGGGCAGGCTCTTTGGCACTGCACTGTCTGGGAAGCCCGCATGGACTGCAGTCCGCCCTTTTACTCCTGGCATGCAAGAAGGCGCTGACACCATGTTCTGATCTGAGGACGGGGTACATGGTGGGTGTCATGAGGCGGGCAGTGCCAGCGGACACTGGAATATGAGCTCTGTGCTCCTGTCCCACTCCCCTGCCAGCCCCTGGCAGCACTGGCTGCTCCCCAGGGACCCCTCTCCTCCCCCACGCTCTCGTCCTAGGCTCCCATTGGCAGCTTCTCCTCCCACACGGTCTCGTCCTAGGCTCCCATCGCCAGCTACAGGACGGCTGCTCTCAGGGCCTGTCTCCAGCCTGTACTTCTCCAACATCATCTGTGTGCCTGCCTGGCTTCCAAAGCCGTTGGGAAGAGCACGCCAACGCTGAAGTCACCCTTCCCTCCACACCCCAGCCTCCTGCTCCGTCTCCTGTTCTGATGAGTGCCCACTCTGCTGCTACCAGTTACATACGCAGGAATGCAGGGCACCCTGCTGCCTTCCCCCCCCATTACCCTACATAATCACAAGTCTTTGTGTTCTTAATTCACAACTAACTCTCCAATCTGTCCACATCCAGACCTAGCTCCTCTCGTCTCTTGCTTGGAGCACTATGATGGGCTGCCCAACATCTCCAAATCCATACTGCACCCAGTGAAGTGAAGTGAAAGCTGCTCAGTCGTGTCTGACTCTGTGACCCCATGGACTAGACAGTCCAAGGAATTCTCCAGGCCGGGATGCTGGAGTGGGTTGTCGTTCCCTTCTCCAGGGGATCTTCCCAACCCAGGGACTGAATCCAGATCTCCCACACTGCAGGCAGATTCTTTACCAGCTGAGCCACCAGGGAAGCCCAAGACTACTGGAGTGGATAGCCCATTCCTTCTCTGGTGGGTCTTCCTGACCTGAAAATCAAACTGGGGTCTCCTACATTGCAGGTGGATTCTTTACCAACTGAGCTACCAGGGAAGCAACTACATCCAGGGTAATGACTAAAAACAAAACTATCAAAAAAAAAAAAAAATACACTAGAGGGATTCAACAACAGACTACATGAAGCCGAAGAATCAGTTAACATGAAGACAATACAGTGAAACTCATGCAAGCCAAACAGCAGAAAGAATGGAGAAACTGTGAAGACAGCTTAACGGAATATGAGACAACATCAAGTGGCCTAACATATTATAGGGCTCCTGGAAGGAGGAGAGAGAGAGAAAGGGGGACAAATCTTATCTGAAGAAATAATGACTGAAAATTTCCCTAACCTAGGGGAGGAAACACAGGTTAAGATCCAGAAAGTCCAGAGAATTCAAAACAAGAGGAACACAAAGAGACCTTGGTGGCTCAGCAGTCAAGGGTCTGCCCATACCAAAACACTTTACAACCACAGCATCAACAGTCAAAGACAAGGAGAAGGTATTAAGAGCAGCAAGAGAAAAAACAGCTAGTTAAGGACAAGAGATTTATAAATCTTCTTATAAGACTATAAGCAGATTTTTAAGCAGAAACTTTGCAGGCCAGAAAGAAAGAAGAAAGAAAGTGAAGTTGCTTAGTCATGCCTGACTCTTTGCAATCCCATGGACTGTAGTCTACCAGGCTCCTCAGTCCATGGAATTTTCCAGGCAAGAGTATTGGAGTGGGTTGCCATTCCCTTCTGCAGGGGATCTTCCTGACCCAGGGATTGAACCCGGGTATCCTGCACTGCAGGCAGACACTTTATTATCTGAGCCACCAGGGAAACCCAGGCCAGAAGGAAGTAAGATAAATGCAAAGTGCTGAAAGTAAAAAATCCAACCAGGAATTCTCTACCCAGAAAGATTATCATTCACAACTGAAGAGGAGATTAAGAGTTTCTCAGATTAAAAAGTGCTAAAAGAGTTCAGATTACCACTCAACTGGCTTTACAAGAAAGGCTAAAAGGGACTTCTTTAAGCGGAAAAGAAAGGGTGATAACTGGTAATAAGAACACATGTGAAGAAACGCATTCCACTGAGAAAGTAAAGATAAAATAATGGTAGTGAATTAATCATTTGTAAAGTGAATATGGGGCTTCCCAGGTGGCACAGTGGTAAAGAATCCACCAGGCCATGCAGGAGACACAAGAATTGTGGGTTCAATTCCTGGGTCAGGAGTATCCCCTGGAGTAGGAAGGGGCAACCCACTCTAGCATTCCTGCCTCGAAAATCCCATGGACAGAGAAGCCTTGTGGGCTACAGTCCATGGGTTCCAAAGCATCAGACAAGACTGAGCACAGCAGCAAAGACAACGTGAGGATTAAAACAGAAAAGTAGTAGAAATACTCATGATTAAAATAATCAGTTAAGGGACACATAAGAAGATGTAAAATGTGACGTAAAAAACGGAGGAGGCAGAGAGTAACAAAAATGTTGAGCTTTCCAATGGGATCAGACTTAAATCGCTGTCAATTTAAAAGAGACTGTTACAGACATGCATTATATACACTCCTCATGGTAACTAAAAAGCAAAACCTATAGAAAACACATAAAAGATAAAGGATTCAGACTACCACTAAGGAAAGTCATCAAGTCACAAAGAGAGAACAGAGAACTACAAGAACAGCTAGAAAAAATGAACAAAATGGCAAAAACCACATATCTATCAATAATGACTATATGTAAATATACTAACCACTCCAATCAAAAGACAGAGTGGCCAAATGGATTAAAAAATAAGACTCATCTACACGCTGCCGATAAGAGGGTCATCTTAGGTGTAAGGACACATCTAAAAGTGTGTCCTTGTGAAGGTGAAGGGATGGAAAAAGAAGTTTCACGCAATGTGACCAAAATAAAGCTGGAGTAGCTGTAATCATATCAGACAAAACGACTTTTATTTAATAAGAGACAAAGAAAGGTACTAGGCGGCGGTACAGAGGTTAAAGCGTCTGCCTGCAATGTGGGAGACCTGGGTTCGATCCCTGGGTCGGGAAGATCCCCTGGAGAAGGAAATGGCAACCCACTCCAGTATTCTTGCCTGGAGACTCCCACGGACGGAGGAACCTGGTTGGCTACCGTCCACGGGGTCACAAAGAGTCGGACACGACTGAGCGACTTCACTTCACAATGATACAGTGGCCCATTCAAGGAGATAGAAAATTTGTAAATATTTACGCACCCAACACACAGCATCTGAATTTATAAAGCAAACATTAATAGACCTAAAGGGAGGAATAAGACAGTAGCACAACAATAGTAATGGGACTTTAATACCTCACTAACATCAATGACTAGATCATCCAGACAGAAAATCCATGAGGAAGCATCAGAGGTTCCCTGGTGGCTCAGTGGTAGAGAACTCCCCCTACCCATGCAGGCGACGTGGGTTCAATCCCTGGTCTGGGACGATCTCACACACCACAGGGCAAGTAAGCTCAAGCACCACCACTACTGAGCCTGTGCTCTAGAGCCCAGGACTGGCAACTACCGAGCCCACACACCACAACTGCTGAAGCACCCCTCCAGAGCCTGTGCCCCACGATGAGAGAAGCCTGTTTACTGCAACTAAAGAGTAGGCCTCATTCCATTCAATTGAAGAAAAGGCCGCACAGCAAGAAAGACCCAGCTCAGAAAAAAATATTATACAAAATTATAAAAATAAAACTTTCCTGATGTTCTAAAAATATTCACTGACATGTGAATTTTTTTTTTTTGAAGAAACATCAGCTTTACACAGTGTTAAACCAGATGGACTCAATAGACATTTACAGAACATTCCCTCCCAAAGCTACAGAAAACATTCTTCTCATGTAGATGTGGAACATTTTCCAAGTTAGAGCATATGTTAGGCTGAAAAATAAACTTTATTTTAACAGGACTGAAATCTTATCAAGCATCTATTCTGACCACAATGGTATAAAACTAGACATTGATTACATGAAGAAAACTGGAAAATCCACAAATGAATAGAGATTAAAGAAGCTACTGAATAACCAACAGGTCAAAGAAGAAATACAAAGTATTTTCAGATATGAAAATGAAAATTTAACATACTAAAACTTATGGGATGCAGCAAAAGCAATTCTAAAAGGGAGGTTCATAGTGATAAAGTTCACACTTCAAGAAACAAGAAAAATCTCAAACAACCTAACTTTATATCTCAAGGGACTAGAAAATGAGAATAAAGCAACCCAAAGTTAGTGGCATGAGGGAAATTAGTCTTTGAGTATGTTACCTTTCTAAATGTAATGGACTTAACTGTAAGTTCATATAATTTAATTTTTAATAACAACTATGCTTCACAACCAGTCCACAGAATTCTTGTAAATTAAAGAATAGGCTCTCCTGAGCCACCACAGCCAGGATCAGCAAGAAGTGAAAGTGAAAGTCACTCAGTCGTGTCTGACTCTCTGCAGCCCCATGGACTACACAGTCCATGGACTCCTCCAGGCCAGAATCCTGGAGTGGGCAGCCTTTCCCTCCTCCAGGGGATCTTCCCAACCCAGGGATCAAACCCCGGTCTCCTGCACTGCAGGTGGACCCTTCATCAGCTGAGCCACGAGGGAAGCCCAGTGTCCGCACACTGCTGCCTGAATGATACTACTCAGGCAGAAGAAAAATGACCACAGAGAATGTTGGTGATATAGAAGGGATGAAAAGCAACAAAAAGGTAAATCTGCCTGTAAACCAAAACACAATATTGGCTGCACTTGAGATATTTTGAAGCATGGTACACTGAGGTGAATTTTACATACGGTGGGTTACCTGCTCCGCTGTGCTGGACTCTCTGTGACCCCGTGGACTTATAGCTTGCCAGGCTCCTCCATCCATGGAGCTCTCCAGGCAAGAACAGTGGAGCGGTGGCCACTCCTCTCTCCAGGGGAATCTCCCTGACTCAGAGATCGAATCTGGTCTCCCGTATTCCAGGCAGGTTCCTTACTGTCCGGGCCACCAAGGAAACTCACAGCGTGCAGTAGAGTCCACCTTTAAGTGCACGACTCAGCGAGTGCTCAAACAGGGTCGCTGAACCACCGCAGCGGTTGAGGCCCTCATTCCTGAGAGAGCTCTGGGAGCTTGTGTCTTTCAAGAATTTGTCCATTTAATCCAGTTACCACAGTCACTGCTGCAAAACTGCTCATGACACGTCCTTAGTATTCTCTGATGTCTGTAGGATCTGCACTGCTCTCCCTTTTCGATGCCAGTATGGGCAATGTGCATTGCTCTCTCTCACTCTGGTTAGAGTTTTATCATTTTTATTGGTATCATCAAAAAACAAGCTTTTCATTTTCTCTTTTTGCCCCTTTTTTCAATTTCATCAATTTCTGCTCTTTATTATTGCCTTTCTTCCAGTTTGGTCTGGGTTTAAATTTTCTCCTCCATTTGTAGTTCCTTACAGTGAAAGCTAAATCAAGGGTTTACAAACTATAACCATGCTGAGAATATTTTCCAAAAAGTTGAGGAAACACTAATTCAGTACTACCTGAAGTGGAATTTGCTATGATGTATTATAAGAAACAGTGACAAAAATGTGTACAGCAGAAAAAGTCTTAGTTGGACAAACCAACAAAGCTTATTAAAACGTAAGGCATGTAAACCTGTTTAAACAAGGTCATTTATTGCTATTAACCATCAGCAAGGACAGTGCAGGAGATATGTGACTCTATTACATGTAATGAAAAAGTGTAACAGTCTACTTCATTTTTTCACGTGTACTTAGCTATTTCAGTTTTGTGAAAATCTGTCTGAAATAAAAATTGGATATCCTGAATTTCTCTACCACAGAACATATTGATAACCTAGAAGCAGAAAATGTCCTACAGTAATTTTTATATTTCAGAGTTCATATCAAAATTTTTTTCCATCAGAACTGCCTTAACCATTTTTACCACAACTAAATATCTTTGGAAATCAGCTTTTTATGCAGACTTGATGTTTCTTAATAAATTAAACCTAAAATTACAATGCAAAACACATATGCTTACACTGCAGTAAAGTTGCTTTGATGACAAGTTAACATTCTTTGAATCATAAGAAAAGTCAAGCTGCTTTGTAAACTTCTCAAGATCTCCATTCCCACACATATTTGCAGTAGACATATTTTCTGGGCACAGATTGCTGTTCCAGCAGCTTTTGTTGGATCCCAAGGCAAGTACAAAGGAAATTTCCATGTTTCAAATTCTTTTAAATGTACAACTGAAGAGCTTTCACTTAATCTTTAATTGGAAGTGACTAATTTGCAGTGTAATGACATTCTAAAAGAAAAACATCAAGAGAAGAACCTAACAGAATTTTATACATGCTTTCTACGGCATGAAAACACTCTAAAATTATGTGTCTACAGATTGGTATCAGAGAAGAAATCAATGAAACAGAAAACAGGAGAACAACAGAAAAAATAAATGAAACCAGAAGTAGCATCTCGAGTAAAATGATTAAACTGATAAACATGCAGCCAGAACGATCAGGACAAAAAGAGACTGGCTTCTTTCTCCCTAAAATTGGGAACAAGATACGGCTGTCCGCTCTCATCACTTCTATTTAACATGTACAGGAGAACCTAGCCAGTATAACAGTCAAATAAAATAAAGTTATTTTAAAAAATTAACCAAAATAAAGCTGGAAACCTAGTGTTCCATAATTTAAAATTTTTCCTATAAACAAAATGATAAGTCAAAACCCTTTCAGTAGTGCATAGCAACATTCTTTTAAGGAAGTACTTACTGTACTGAAGTATATATGCCATTTACATTAGATATGGGACTTCCCAGGTGGTGCTCGTGGCTAAGAACCCGCTTGCCAATGCAGGAGATGTAAGAGACATGGGTTTGCTTCCTGAGTCAGGAAGATCCCCTTGAGGAGGGGATGGCAAGCCACTCCAGGATTCTTGCCTGAAAAATCCCATGGACAGAGGAGCCCTGTGGGCTACAGTCCATGGGCTAAGAGAGTCGAGCACGACTGAAAGAAGTCAGCATGCACACGTACAGAATAACTAAACCATTACCGAGAAAAACTGAGACAACTTCAATAAACGGAGAAATAAGATTATAGATGTGATGGCTAAAAGCTGAAAAGACATCCATTTGCCTCAAACCAATCTGCAGCTTCTTTCTTTCTTTAAAAAAATTACTTTGGAATGGGAAAAACCAATTCTAAATGTACATGATAATGAAAATGTCTTGGCTAAAAATAGCCAAGATAATTGTAGAAAGAACAACTAGGGCACTTTGTGTTCCCCTAAAAGCTACAAAGATCAAGACAGTGTGATGCTGTGGAAGAACAGACAGACCAGTAAGCAAGAATGGAGAACTCAGAAACAGACTCACTTAGTTCCTGACATGGAGGGTGGCATCACTGAACAGATGTGGAGATGGAATGGACTTCCCAATTAATGCATCAGATATTGCCTACACTTTACAGTATAAAACACTATCAAACAAAATCAGTTCCAAGAATACTGTAGCTCTAAATGTGAGCAAAAGACAACAGCTTCCAGAATAGGAACAAGCAAATTACGGCCCATGGAATAAGTTCACCCACAAGCGGAGAATGTAACAGGGACCACAAGTGGTCACAAAGATTAAAATATTTATTCACCAGCCCTTTTACAGAAAAAGCTTGCCAACCTCTGTTCTCAAAGATAATCAGAATATCTCTATTATCTTGTGAGAGAGGAAAGACTTCTTAAACATGACCAAAAAACCCTAACTATAAATTAAAAGACTGATAAAATTTGATCACTTCAAAATTAAGCACTTCTGTTCACCAAAACACTACTAATAGAATGTAAAGGTAAGCCACAAAACAGAAGATGCATCAACATACACAGCTAAAGGACTCATATCCAGAATACATAAAGAAATCCTACATAAATCAATGAGGAAAGAAAACCCACTAAGAAAGCAGATGAGTCTCCACAAACACTTCAATATACTGTCCTTATTCTGTCAGACTATTTGCATACTATTCTTCTTCCTGTGTCTCCACCCCATGTATATATTTTTTAATTACACTGAAAAAAAGACATATTCCACTACTTATCAAAGAGGTGCACACAGAACTGGTCCACATGAACACACACAGCATCAGAGCAGAACAGAGCCCCTATACAGCCCCCTATACAGCCCCTATACAGACCCATAAACAGCCCCTATACAGCTCCTATACAGCCCCCTATACAGCCCCTATACAGACCCATAAACAGCCCCTATACAGCTCCTATACAGCCCCCTATACAGCCCCTATACAGACCCATAAACAGCCCCTATACAGACCCATAAACAGCCCCTATACAGCCCCATATACAGCCCCTATACAGCCCCATATACAGCTCCTATACAGACCCATATATAGCACCTATACAGCCCCATAAACAGCCCCTATACAGCCCCATATACAGCTCCTATACAGACCCATATACAGCACCTATACAGACCCATAAACAGCCCCTATACAGCCCCATATACAGTCCCTATACAGACCCATAAACAGCCCCTATACAGACCCATAAACAGCCCCTATACAGCCCCATATACAGCCCCTATACAGCCCCATATACAGCTCCTATACAGACCCATATATAGCACCTATACAGCCCCATAAACAGCCCCTATACAGACCCATAAACAGCCCCTATACAGACCCATAAACAGCCCCTATACAGCCCCATATACAGCCCCTATACAGCCCCATATACAGCTCCTATACAGACCCATATATAGCACCTATACAGCCCCATAAACAGCCCCTATACAGCCCCATATACAGCTCCTATACAGACCCATATACAGCACCTATACAGACCCATAAACAGCCCCTATACAGCCCCATATACAGTCCCTATACAGACCCATAAACAGCCCCTATACAGACCCATAAACAGCCCCTATACAGCCCCATATACAGCCCCTATACAGCCCCATATACAGCTCCTATACAGACCCATATATAGCACCTATACAGCCCCATAAACAGCCCCTATACAGACCCATAAACAGCCCCTATACAGACCCATAAACAGCCCCTATACAGCCCCATATACAGCCCCTATACAGCCCCATATACAGCTCCTATACAGACCCATATATAGCACCTATACAGCCCCATAAACAGCCCCTATACAGCCCCATATACAGCTCCTATACAGACCCATATACAGCACCTATACAGACCCATAAACAGCCCCTATACAGCCCCATATACAGTCCCTATACAGACCCATAAACAGCCCCTATACAGCCCCATATACAGCCCCTATACAGCCCCATATACAGCTCCTATACAGCCCCTATACAGTCCCTATACAGACCCATAAACAGCCCCTATACAGCCCCATATACAGCTCCTATACAGCCCCTATACAGTCCCTATACAGACCCATAAACAGCCCCATATACTGACCCATATACAGCCCCTATACAGCCCCATATACAGCTCCTATACAGCCCCTATACAGTCCCTATACAGACCCATAAACAGCCCCATATACTGACCTATATACAGCCCCTATACAGACCCATATACTGACCCATATACAGCCCCTAAACAGACCCATAAACAGCCCCTATACAGCCCCATATACAGCTCCTATACAGCCCCATATACAGACCCATATACAGCCCCTATACAGACCCATATACAGCTCCTATACAGACCCATATACAGACCCTATACAGCCCCATATACAGACCCTATACAGACCCATATACAGCCCCTATACAGACCCATATACAGTCCCATATACAGCCCCTATACAGACCCATATACAGACCCTATACAGTCCCTATACAGCCCCATATACAGCCTCTATACAGACCCATATACATACCCATATACAGCCCCTATACAGACCCATATACAGCCCCTATACAGCCCCATATACAGCTCCTATACAGCCCTTATACAGACCCACACAGGAGGCTGGAACAAAACGAAGCAGACATTTCAGGTGAAAGGGTGGAGGACCACGCACAGTGGGGAAGGTGGTGTGTAAACCAACACCTACGTAAGACAGCTGCGTATCAGACCGCATCTCATATCACACAAAAGCAACTTATGGACAAATTAACAATATTAAAAGTGTAAGAGCATCATTAACAAAAGATAATAGCATTTGCAATCTTAAGGCAGTAATGATATTTCAAAGCAAGACCCCAAACTCAAAAGCTCCAACAGAATATTTGTCAGACCAGACAACACAAAAACTTAAAACGCCAAGGGCACCTTTAGAAACTAGGATAAAATATTTTTAAGTTATCAGACAAAGTACTAACAGCCACACTTTAGAGAAAGTTCAGTTCAGTTCAGTCGCTCAGTTGTGTCCGACTCTTTGCGACCGCATGAATCGCAGCACACCAGGCCTCCCTGTCCATCACCATCTCCCGGAGTTCACTCAGACTCACGTCCATCGAGTCCGTGATGCCATCCAGCCATCTCATCCTCAGTCATCCCCTTCTCCTCCTGCCCCCAATCCCTCCCAGCATCAGAGTCTTTTCCAATGAGTCAACTCTTCGCATGAGGTGGCCAAAGTACTGGAGCTTCAGCTTTAGCATCATTTGAGAAAGTTACTAAAGTAAAAAAATAAAGACAAATAATAGGGATAAGTGAAGAATATGCCTAAGAAAACTAAATGAGAAAAAAATTACAAGAGGCTAATAAACAGAAAAAGCATGACTTCAACAGTTAAAGAAATGTCATCTTTAAAAGAATTAAGTCATTTTAAAATGTCATATGAAGCTACAGAGAAACTGATATCCTTTATCCCTATCAGGGATTATAAACTGGTACAGCCTTTTGGTAGGGCATCTGGGTTGTATCCAACAAAATTTCAAGTGTGTGCATGCCCTTTGCCCTAGCAGTTCTTTTTCTAGGAGTGTATCCACAGAGATACTTGCATATGATACAGAAATATAGACATGCATCAATGTTCATGATAACATTGCAAGAACAAAGGACATTGGATATCAACTAGATTTCCAAAAAAAAATGGGAAGAGTTAATAAAGTATAGTAATTACTAATACACAACAATGTGTAGCTATGAAAAACTGATGATTATTAAAAATCCTCATCACAAAATAATGTACTATATACACCTTTCTGGTAAAGTTACATAAGGTTTTACTAACAAAAATAGAAACAGATTTGCAATCAAGACTGACTGTTCCTGGAAAGAGGATTTTTGTATTTCCACATTTGAAAAATTTTAAATAAACATGTGCTGCTTTACAAATTTTCAATTCAAAGAAAGGAAAAAGAACTTAAGAGCAAGAGTGACACAAAAGCATGTCCCAGAAAGAGAAGCAAATCCTGCTGGAGACAGAAATGGTCTTCCCTGTTCATGAAGGGCCAGCATAAGCATTTCGCACCCATGATGGAAACCAAGCGGGGAAGGGTGGTGGGGAGCAAGGAACCACGCCCGGGGCTGACCGCAGGCAGGGCACCCCCTGCAGCTGGAGCAGAAGTTGAGCTCGGAGCAGAGAGGTGCTCCCACAGCCCCACCCCAGGAAGGGCTCTGGAGGCTTGTTTCTCTTTTTAAAGTCCCAGCCTGGAGGGGAAAACTGCCATCTGCGGGCAGGAACTCTGCTGCCTTCTTCCCTGGGCGTTCGTTCAGTCCAATGCCAGCCTCTCAGGAAGAGGCTCGTCCGTCTAGGATGCAGGCCGTGCTGCCAGGACCACCGCACCACAGCACCGGAAAGCTTGCGGAGTATGCCAACTGACAAAACGCCGACAGCAGCATGTGCCCTGGCCAACTAAGAGGAAGGAGTCATGTGCAAGTGCTCAGAAATGAGACAACTGGCAGGGGTGAGACAGGGCTGGATAAAGTGGCAGAAGAGAAAGCGGGAAACGATAAACTTAGGTCTGGAAAGAGAAACGGACTGCTGGAATCCACAGTAGAAAAAATTAAAATGTCACACAAAATGATACCCACTCTTCTAGAAGGAAAAAAAAGCAACAACAAAAAACCACGGGCCACCAGAGTGAGTCCCGTCATCTACCAGCAGCTGGTGTCACTGCAGAGAGGTTGGCGAGGAGGAGCAAGGACAGGGGTCACCCCTGCGGCCCCTCCAAGGGGTAGGTCCATAGCTCTGTGTTTCCTGTTAAGCAGTTTAAAAACTGAGCTTCACCGGGACTTCAGTTCAAGCTCGGACATTTTATTTTTACTGCTGTTTTTATATGTCAGTCTATTAATACTAGCATACTTTTTCTATAGATTAACATTGTTTCAAGAAAGCTTTTCTGGCAGCTACTAATGGAATATTTTAGCGCTAAACTGCTCTTCAAAATTTCATTAGTCATTAAATAAATAATGCCAGTAGCCTTGGAACGCCATGCAGGATTGTGACTTCAGTGCTTTTCTCATGAACAAGTGTGATCGTTCATGCTCTCCCGAGAGTTCAGCCAAGAACCCAAATCCACAACACCGCCGATACAGGGCCAGACCTGTTCTAGCTGCAAGCAAAAGCATGCGAAAAACAAACAGGCCCTGAAATGGTTTCACCAGGTCTTTGCTAAAACAAGAACATAATATATTGAAAGCTAAGGATGGTTGCTGCAAGCACGCAATCCAAAGCAAGGGTATCAGGATACCATTAACGTCTACAGAGGGAATTTTGGCTACACATGGGAAATTTTGGGGCTCTCGAAGGCTGCACCTTCAGCGCCAGAGGAGGGCCAGGGAAGGGAAGTGTGCGAGTCGCTGAGCGAAGGTGCACGTAGGCCTGAGGATGATCGTAAACAGAGGGCGCAATTCAGCAAGCCAATCAGGCTAATATATTATGACGCAGAAATGTGGAATTAATTTCATTTCAATCAACCAAACTTACTTTCTTGAAAGATAATTTTTTCCAGGACATGTCAAATCCTTGCAGAACCCCAGTGGACAGAAGGAGATCCTGCTTTTAAAGGCAGACTAGGCTTCAAGACTCAAAGCATGATACAGATATCTGGGTACGGGAAAACCTCATTGATGTTAATGGGAATATCATGGGCTTTCCAAGCAAGATTTTCAAATGCAGCAGTTAAAAATCCTACTGAATTAGAATCAAATACTCTTCTAAGAGACCCTGGCAGGCCAGCACAGTGCCTACCAGGCGTGTCACTTGCCATTCAGCATTTGGGTGTTGCACTCCATGCGCATTTTCTGAAACAGAGAGAGTAGCGCGTCTGTCTGTTTTTTAGATGGCGAGGCAAGGAGAGCTGCCCGCTGCTGGTCAGCAACAGCCGTGCCGGTCTGACAGTGCAGCCCTCTCCGCCCGATCTCTGGGACAATCAACCGCAGAGCCGTCCACCTGCTACACTGACAGCCAGGAGCCCATTCCTCCACTCTCGCTCCTTAGTTGGGATTTGCTGATGGGAGGAAAGTGAAGTCGCTCAGTCATGTCTGACTCTTGGAGACCCCATAGACTGCAGCCCACCAGGCTTCTCTGTCCATGGGGTTTTCCAGGCAAGAATACTAGAGTGGGTTGCCATTTCCCTCTCCAGGGGATCTTCCCGACCCAGGGATTGAACCTGAGTCTCCTGCATTGTAGGTAGATGCTTTACTACCTGAGCCACCAGGGGAGGGGACACTCACAAATAGGTCTTTTTAAAACACAGAAGCAAAAAGCAAATACAAAACCAGTGTGCAGTGCCGGGCAGAAGGCTACCTTAAGGCTCTGAAAGATTGGTGGGATGCGATGATCTTTAGGGGAGCAGGGAGGGAACCTACCAATTTCAACACCACATCAAATAGACATTTACAAGAGTTTTCTGAGCCAAAGAAAACAGGATCGGGTGGCCAGCCAGGGAGGAGCTGCCGGAGACTCGCAGCCGAGACGGAGGCTCCTGGTTCAGAGGGTGAGACATGCTCAGGCCCCGCCGCCTGCTGTGGGCACAGGGCTCCCACAGGTGCCAGCAGCCTCAGGCCTCCCAGACAGTCCAGCTGGCCCTCCCGGCACAGTCGCCTCCCCCAGGACCTCAATGCTCATCACCTCACCTCAAGGACGCCCTCTCCCTGGTCTCAGCCCACACCCCCGTCCTGCTGGAGAGGCCCCCTGCACTCAGCCGCTGTGCTGAACCGAGCACAGGTCCGCCTCCTCCCCTGCTCCCGCCTGCCCCACCTCCACCCCCAGCCAGGACGGTGAGCACCTGCAGCGCCAGGGTCTGATGTGTTTTGTCTGCTGGATCTCCGTATTCCTAGAATGCAGTGGGGCCTCGTGAAGTATTTGTTAAATGACTTAAAGCTGGCGTATCTCTGATATGTTTTATAAAACATTACTTGCCAATAAGTAATTGGCCACACACACAGAGTTCCTGAGTGTTCAGGGGGATGCGTCAGGCTGGAAGGAAACACTGATGCACATCAGAACTGAAGCCCCAGGGCCACAGGCAGGCAAACACGCCGAGTCCCCAGGATCAGATCTGGACCCACAGATGAGGCAGAGTCTGTGCTTCACGGGACCCTCCCTGTCATCTGGAACTCGGGGAGTGGTGATGAACCCCTGACCTGAGGCGCAAAGCCTCACAGGAGCTGTGCTGGCTTTGAGCCACCGGGAAAATGCAGTGTCAGACTCCCCCTGTCTTCCTGCAGATCATCTCTGGGACTAGTCAGGGAGCGTCGAGTGCGCGGCTTCCGAAGAACACTGGGGTTAAAGTTCAGACTGGGTCTGAGCACTGCGGGAAGCTCCCTCCCCAGCAGGGGATGTTGCCAAGCCCCCACGGTGTGTATCACCTTTGCTCAGCCTGGGAAGGAGCGCCAAGACGCCAGGCCAGCAAGCCAGGAGGACCGCTGTGCAGGCAGGACTGCTCCACATGCTCATAGCCTGGGAGACACCAACACACGAGGGCACGCAGTGACTGCAGTCCTCACTGCCCTCCGCCAGGGCCGAAGCACCTCGCTGACCTAACTGTGGCCCGGAGGGTTCCTGTTAAGTATGTGAGGCACCATCTTCTATGTGAGGGGGCGGTGCTGCTGAAGTCTGAAGGAAACTGCAGCAGGGACACCTGGGCGAATGGCCTTCTCTCTCCTTGGCTTCTCTTCAGAGCCCCCCGAGATCAGGAGTGCGCATCTGTGCTGTGGTGAGTCCACGGCTGGTCTCGGAGAACCGAGCCCTCTGTGATCTGAGCTCTGAGTCAGGGCAGGACAGCTGTTTCTGCTGCCTGGCTCCCTTCTCTAGGAATGCCCACTGTTACTAGCTTATTTAAACAGAAATGTTACCTTCACCCACCCTCTTTCGATGTAAAATCAATCTCTCCATTGCTACTGCACCTTTTCCCCAGAAACTGCACACCCTGCCGTGTTTACAGTGTGTTTTTGCAAAATTTAGTGAGTATAAGCATCAACAGAAAACCCAGATCCATCCACAGTGAAACTTCCTCTTGCTCATGAGATGACAACCTGCAGCTACACTGAGGACCAGCCCCCTCCCTGCCTTTACTGTTAAAAATGACTTACATTTGCATTTCCCTCCTTTTTAAAAGATTACAAAGTGTTTTATAAGCTCATCTCATGTTTGCTAACGCCAGTCGCTTCACCCAGACAATTCACATCAGAATGAGCCCCAGAGTGTCAGCCAAGCTCTCAGTACCACTGTCAAGAGGGATTTAGGCCCTGGATGCTGATACCGAGAGGGGAAGATTTCCACCCGACACCCCCCAACTCCGATCTGCATCTAGGTTGAGACCCTCCAGAAGCGCAAGACTTGGCACTTAAGGAAATTAGAGCTCGTGCAAATTTAAAAATTACAACTTGTGAAAGAAACATCTAACTTTTTGCCAAGCAAGTGCTGGTAGCCAAGTCTGAAGACAGATGAAGGTGACTGAGATAGCTCCCATCGGCTGGAGCCACCTCTCCCTGTGTGGGGACGGCCTCAACTGCACCGCAGGCTGGGCTCTCGGTCTGCACTGGGGGTGGGGTGGGGGTAGGGGTGCCCACCTCCTCTAACAAGCAGCTGCCTCCAGCACCTCTCAGCTCATCCCAGGGCTGAGGCCAGAGGCTTGGAGGGCCTGGTGCCAGGCAGGTGGGCCCTGCTGCTCACATCCTTCTGCTCTGTGAACAGCCTCAGGAGGAAGGGGTTCCAAAACACGTCGTAGGTGATACCCACTAGTTCTCGGCGGGAAATTTCACCCTCAGTGAGTTGGAAGGAGGGCTGGCTTCCATTAAGACATTTCTAGAAGCAAGTGGCCTGTCCACCTACCAGGCTCCAAATGCCCCCGGCCCCTTCAGCCTCAGGTGTCACCTGCCCTAGGAAGCGAAGCTGGCAGGGAGAGGCCTCATCCCATCTGCTGCTGCCAGGCGACACTTCTGAGCCTGCCCTCCTGTCCCAACACCCACCTGCTGGTGACCCTCCCCTTCTGACAGGACTTCTGCACCATTACCCGGGTCCCTGCCTCTCTGGGGGGCTCACCGAGACACACAAGCCTGTTCTCCTGGGCCTCCAACCGGCCAGGTGAATCCTGCCGCTGCTGACATCACGCTCATGGCGACAGGCTGGGGTGGTGTCATAACGCTCACTTGTATCGGTTTAACACCAGAGCAGAGAGACGTCATCAAGGAACAAAAAGGAGAAGCTGATGACGTTCTAATACAACCACAGGCTTGACTAGACAGACCTTTGTCAGCAAAGTAATGTCTCTGCTTTTTAATTCACTGTCTAGGTTGGTCACAGCTTTTCTTCCAAGGAGCAAGCGTCTTTTAATTCCATGGCTGCAGCGGCCCTCCGCAGTGATCTTGTCTGTCACTGTTTCCACTGTTTCCCTGTCTATCCGCCGTGACGTGAGTGCCCCTTCCGGAGCTGGTCCCCTGCTCAGAGCCCTGGGCCCTGGTTCTCCCTCACACTCTTCACACTGGACCTCTCTGCTCGCACCCCCATGTGCCGCACTGTGATGCAGGCACAGGCCTTTCCTGAAGACCGTGACCAGTCACCCACTGTCCGTCCCGTTTCCGAGCCTTCCTCATTATCAGCTGTGTCTCCCTGGTCTTCCTGGTTGACTGCAAGCATTTCCTACTGTACTGTGCAACCTCATAAGCTGCCTCAAGTCCTGTGTGGGACACGCCAACCCACAGCCGCACCAGGTCTAGACCCGCGTCAGGGACAGTTCTCCGCGGCTGGAAGCTGGTTTGGTGGGCAGGTTTCCCTGCGGCCCATGCCTCCCATGGGGTCTGTCCCAGCAGCAACTCGGTAATTGTGGAGGGATCCAGCCTTCACCTGTGAAAACAGCTACTTATAAGATCCAACTGCTTCAGGATATGCGTTAAGACTGAGTCACTTACTATTAAGTCCACAGTATTTCTACATCATGAGGATATGCTGGTGATCCTGAGAAGACTGGAAACTGGAAATGTTTGATTTTCACATACAAAAGGACAAAGACTTACAGTGCTAATTCTGTAGGTCCATAACGTTTAACTCTATAATTCAGATTTTATAAGTTGACTTCAAAGAGCAGCCCCTGTGGCGGGAGGCTGAGCACTGCTTGCTAACACCCTGGAGTCCTCGAGAGCGGGTCCTTGACGTGAGAAAGGCGCCCAGAGGGCACCACCGTGCAGACCTGTCACAGCTGCCAGACCACCGGGGACAAAGACCAGCACAGCCTGGCATCACTGTGGACACCACTCAATCTGCAGGGCCCCTCAGAGGAAGGCAGGTCCCCAGAGCTATGGTCTGAACATTTACATCCCCTCAAAATTCGTATGTTGAATCTTAACTCCCAAGGTCAAGGTGGAGGTTAATTAGGTTAACTGGGGGTGGGGCGTTCAGGAGGCGATGAGGTCGTGAGGATGGAGCCCCCATGAACGGGAAGAGCGAGACCCCAGAGAGCACCCCCTACCCCCGCCCCAGCCCTGTGAGGACACAGTGAGAAGAAAGCCGCCCAGGGGCCGGGCCCTCCCCAGCCACGGACTCTGGCTCCATCATCCCAGAATCCTGGGCGACCAGGGCTGTGAGAGATACATGTCTGTTACATTTTCTTTACAGTAGCCCCAGCAGACTGAGACTGCGGCCTGGGGCGGGGGGGGGCATCCTCCGGCCCAGCAAACGTGGCTGGGGAACACCTGAGGGCGCAGCTGGCAGTTCTGCAGTAAGTCCCGAAGCTCGGGCGTCTGCTCGGAAGGACTTGAATGCTGGGACAGGGCAGCCAGGAGGAGGCCCACAGGTGCAGCCCCGGTGCCAGGCTTGTCCAGGGGAGTCTCATCCTGCCTGGAGGCAGGGGAGCACCGCAGCCAGGCCTGCGGCTCAGAGCACTGGGAGAGGAAGCCGACCTCCTGCATCCAGTGGCTTCTCAGGCCCTGCAGACATAGGCCCCAGGCACCCGCCTCCCACCTCAGGAGGGCCAGCTGACGAGCGTGGCCGCTGGGGGACAGGCCCTGAGTGTGGCGTGTCCTCGCTCCCCCCACCCGCAGGCCCATCTCTCCCGCAGGAGCACTGAACCGCCCCCTCCCCTCCTTCTGGGGAGGCGGGCTTTCCCCCGGGGCTGCTCGCAGGCAGGCAGCTCGCCTGGCTGTCAGAACCACTTGGCTCTCTGCTCCGCTGGAATGCCACCGTCACCTCTCCTGGGCCCTGGGGCCCGAGTCTCGGAGCCCGAGAACCTGGGCCAGGACTTCACAGACACCTGACAAGAGCCCAGCGACCGGAGGATGGAAGGCCTGGTCTGGGAGGCATGTATTCAGAGTCTCCTGTCTCCTGTCCCCAGGCCTCGTTTTATAAATCCACCCTTCGTACAAGTCCCCCAGCTCACTACTCTCACAAAGTATCCCCTCAAAACCTCGATCCCCGTCCTCCGAGGCACGCGCTGCCGGTTCCACATCTGGACTAGGGGGGGCTCCTGGCTGGCTCTGAACTCCACTTGCCACTGGCCGCGCAGGGTCCAGGTCTCCAGAGAACACCTGATGGGTTCTTAGGTTAAGCCACTGATGGAAATTCGGTCCGTCCTGGGGCCCCTTTGGCTCAGAAACTAGACTGAATTGAGATATCCTTTTTCTCTCTGTGACTAGTGGAGCTCAAATGTGGAATTAGCACTCAGCACAGCAATTTTTTTCTTTTAATTGGTGAATTTTGTCTTTAATCAAGCCGTATCCTAAATAAAAAACATCTGGGAAAACAGAATCAAACAGAGCTGGCCATGAAGGTTCTAATTTAAAATGACCTATATGAATTCTGTATGTAATGATTTTTCTCCTCGTTGATTATAATTATCATCACGTAACTCTGGTGTTTTCACACTGGGGCCTGGTGTCTTCCAGTCTGCAGAGAAGTAGGTGGACAACTACACTGGGCGAAATGAAGCTCGAGAGGATGCCAACGCCACAATGCGGAGCAACTCCCTCACTAGAGTAAAAACCACGCCATGCTTCACATTTTACTCTGCCATTGAACATTTCTTTAAAATGCTTCTTTAAAAGAACACACAGGTTTCCCTACAGTCAAGACCTTTAGAAACAGTCGCTGGCACTCGTTCTCTAGCTTACTGGTTACTTGGGACCACCCGTGACTGATTAACGCAGAGACCTGCTATCTGAGGGGGCCTGTGTGGAGGGCGGGGGAGGGAGAAATCCGCACAAGGAGGGTCTGGCCATGGAGGACAGCAGCGCTCCGGAGCGAGGACACTGGACAAGGCTGCGAGGCACACAGCGCCCGCGTCGGGCTGCAGGGCAGGGCGCTGAGCATACCCTGAGGACGCAGCCACCGGCAGTGCAGGGAGAAGTGCGCCGAGCAGAGCGAGTGTGTGCAGAGGGCAGCGGGAGGGCGGCTCTGGGGCCCCCCACGTTCTGCCTGGATCTCCACACAGCCCTGCACATGCTGCCCTGGAGCAGGGACAAGCGGAGCCCGGGCCCAAGGGCACTGCTACGGCTGTGTTCACAACACAGGAGTCCCGTGGGCAGCAGGCCTAATGGGCAGCCAACATACCCAGGCCTTCTGTTTCCTTGCCAGAGATGTAAAGGGCGGCAAACACCTCCTGTCCTCATCAAAGTTACACCTCCAGACACTGAAATCAGGAAACTGGTATCTTAGTAGTGTTCACCCAAGAAAGCTAAATTTGACAAACAATGCCAGAAGCACTCCAAGACCATGGAAAGGCCTGTTTCTCAAGAAGAATTACTGTAGGAGGGGAGGGACTCAGTAAATGCCCAATGGAAAAGTTGAGAGTGTCCCGTTTCTAACATTTGGTATTCATTACCTGTCAGGCCACAGCTCCGCTCTTCTCAAACAGAACAATAAGGCACAGAAGTGGGGGCTTCTGGGCACGCACTCTCTCACTCCAGGCTCCTTCTGGAAGCCCCAGCTCTGCCCACTTCCACCAGGCTCACATCACGGCAGGGACCACAACCTTTTGGCAGCCAGAGGTGACCCTCAGTCCACCAGGAGCCAGCTCTGTTCTGGATGTCAAGGCTCTGAAGGGCACCTTTTGTCAGCAAGTGGCTTTAGGACACAACGTTTTTCACAGACTTGCTTCCTCCAGCTTTGCTAAGATGAATGAGAAGACTTACATGGCTTCCAAAGAGACCCAGAATTGCGATGACACCTGGTTTGTATTGAGGTTCAAAATTATCAATCTGTG
>NC_068932.1:47645000-47650000 GCF_023091745.1 Budorcas taxicolor | reverse complement strand
ATATGTATCATGTGAAGCAGAAGGCACCTGCTCTCCAGCCATGAGGACTCCGGTTTCTCCAGCACAACTTTAGCCTCAGCCTTCTCAGCCTCTACAGACTTTCAGGTCAAGAGAAGCAAGGAGCTCCCCCCTCCCGACCCTGCCATGGAGATCACTCCACATCTCCAAAGGTGGCTTCTAGAGTGTGCTTTCACTCTGGCAGAGTGTTTCACTCGGGGGTGGCGTGGCTGCCTGTCGTTCCTTTACCCTCGCCCCCAACCTCCCTTTAGTTCCTTCCTGCCTTCTCTTCTTTCTGCATCAGCCTGTGCCAGACACTGTGCCAGCTGTGGAGGAATAAAGGTCCAATAAAACCCAGGCTTGGCCTCGCCAATGGACTGGGAAATCCCCCAGGGCAGGCATTTGGACATGGATCTGAGGTGCTGATACTAGACCTGCAGTAACTAGAATACATAAGACAAATATTGAAATGCAGAAGGATTGTGCAGAAGGGTTAACTTTGCCTATGGAAAAAGAAATGGCAACCCACTCCAGCCTTCTTGCCTGGAAAATCCCATGGACAGAGAAATCTGGCGGGCTACAGTCCATAGGGTCACAAAGGATCGGACATGACTGAAGCGACTTAGCAGGTGTGGTTGGATCGGGGAAGGCTTCACTGAGAAGGAGAAGCTGCGCTGGGTTTTGGAGGATGAAGAGGAGTTTGCCAGGCTGACGAGATGGGGGCAGGATTTCAAAGAGCAGGCCAGGGAGTTTGCTCTGCTGTGTGTCTCTCTAAGCATACTGGCTGGAGCATCCATTGTTGGAAGAAGGAGAGTGGAGACAAGCAAGCTTGGAGAAGGAAGCAGAGCTCCACTGAGCAAGTTTTCCAGAGAGCAGCCATAGGGAAGCACGCAAGGCTGGCGGCAGGTCAGCGCTGAGCTCAGCGTTGCACTGGAGACAGAGTCGCCTCTGCTGCCATTGTCCTTGCCTCCTGTCGCCCTGGGTCTCTCCCCTGGGACCCCGAGCGTGGGGCCCACACTGCAGACTGTCGGCTCTGCGAGGCGGCAGCTGTGACAACATCTGCCTCGGCACGAGGATGGCATTTGGAGCCGGGGAGGAAGGGAGAGCAGGCCTGAAATGAAACCAATAATGGGTTTTTTAAACATTTGCTTTACTGTTGCTCTGAACGCGCGCCCTGCTTTAACCCGGCGGATGGAATTCTATTGTGTCCGAGTCCACTGACGCTGGAGAAGGGTTTCTGGTAAAGAATGTGTCAAGGAGAAGGGGAGGAAATGTTTGAAGCTGCCCTTTCCCCCTGCCTGCGGGGCAGGTGGGCTCCTCAGAGCAGGGCTTTCGGAACTGCGGCTGATGGGAGGGGCAAGGATTTGACTTTTGAACACAGAGCGCTGCAGGCAGGGAGATACCCCTTGTATTGTGTTTAGAATGTTTTCTTAATCAAAACACGATGCTAAAAGCCCTTTCGAGGGAAGGGAAACTTGGGCACCCGCACGATCTTACTTATAAATAGCTCAGACCTGCTCAGCAACCATGCACTCCTGCAGCCAGCGGGAGCTTTGAAGGAGCTGTCAACCCATCCAACGTACACCCTTCCCCAGTCATTGTAGGCAGAAACAATGCCACCTTCCCGAAAGGAAATCGGCAATAAAAACTCCTGCAGGATTTCCTACTTGGAGTTTTTCCCATTCAGACCCAAGATGGGCAGACCCCCACTCCCACCCCCACAGCCAGGCCCAGCACCCCTGTGACTGTGAAGCCACGTTTACAGGTTCCAGGCACTTGAATATCTGGCTTTTCCTGAGTGGGGCATGGAAACTGCTTTTACAGTACAACAAAGCCTTTTTTTTTTTTTTTTTTCCTTTTTTCTCCTCCAAATTGCCTTTCTGTTTCACAAATCTTAGGAAGCTTCTGAAATCAGTGTGGAAGATGTCAGAGGATAATGTGGCAAATGTTTTTTACAAAATGCCCGGTTAGCTTAAGAAGGCTTTGGGATTGCATTTTTTAAATTAATAGGTGGATATGTTTTTCTTTTTCTCCTTCTCTCTTTTTAAACAAATGCTGTGCTTTGTAGCAGCACGATCTTGGTGCTTTACAGTATCGATAAATGCAGGTACAGCTGCGCTATAAAAGCCACTTTACATGAAGCAGGCCATTCCTACTTTATAGCCCATTTTTCACCCATTGTTCTCGAGTCATGTCATAGGTGTGTTGTAATGGGCTGGGGAGGTGGACGCCTTGAAGATCAGTTTAACGAAATGGTCTAATTTTGCCAACTTTAGTGCCAAAATCTGGATTGAAAAACGCAAGACTAATATCCCAGTAGACGTGCAATATGATGTCACTTCCCTGAAAATGGCCAAGATAAACATCTATTTCCAGACCACTTGCACTTACAACATGAATTCTACCTCTTTTTTCAATCCCCAAATTACGGTTCCTGTTTTCTAACAATTTTAATGTTAACCTGGTTGACATTTGAACTTTCCTGACTTTTTCTCAGACTCTAAGATTTTATTACATTGCTGGTGAAGGAGGCAGAATTCCATTCCAACTATAATGATACTTTTGGAGCCTGAAAACCTGCTAACTTTTAAAAATGAAGCAAGGAAGATTGAATAGTCCTTCTGACAGGAGCGTATACACAGTTGTACAATTGAGAAACTCAGGACTCGCCCCACAGAGCTCTGCAAAGTGATGCTTGCTGATTGGATGCTCATTTGCCATCTGGGAAGCTTCATATTTTGTTTTTATTTCCCTTTGAAAGGGTGAGTGGAGTTAGTTTGTATCAGTATGAATACAGGCAATTACCACGAGGAATTCTTTTCTCAACGAGTCAAGTGTTTGTGGAGTGCCTATTACATCGGCAAAGCTCTCCGGGGATATAAATATATGGACCTGTTGCTCACAGACAAAATAAGCTGAGCATCTACTATGTGCCAACACTTGATGTGCTTTATCCGAAACCACACAAAACTCATGCAGAGTCGAGGCTGTAGTCCCCATTCTGCAGATGGTAAAACTGAGGAGGAGCAATGCTAAATCAGCAGTTGTACCCCGCCGCTGCCAAAGGTTCCCACAGGACCTCATTTGCTGGACACTTTTGCTGCGTATCAGACAGTGAGCTGAGCACATCCTTTGATCTCGGAGTGTCCCTGTGTGGGAGACGCTACTACTTACCCGTTTTACAGATAAGAGGTCTGACGATGGAGGCAGGGAAGCTACTTGGTAGCGAGCACTGGCCTTAAGTTTTGCAGCCAGACTCTGTGGCCTCCATTATCAGGCTGGGGGAAGTGATCGTTCCCCTGAGCACACTCCACGGACAGAGAACCCCAGTCCTGAACGTGCTCACGTGTGTATTCACGCATGGAAATGTGATGTGCCATGAAGAGCTGAGGCGTCAGGAGTGGCATGGGGTGTCAGAAGAGCTCAGAGACATGGACGGGTGGGCAAGGGGGTCCCGAAGGGGGCCCGCCGCAGGCCAGGGTTTCCATGGCAGGACAGGTGGGGCATGACGGTCTGCACCCCCGGGCTCGCAGTTCACACGCCCTCTCTCCTCTGGCCAGGCTGGACGGCGCCCGTGAATGTCGGGCCCAGTAGGAGGGTAGTGTGCGTGCGCTCTGAGCTGAAACGTTTGTCTCAGCCGTCGCGGAGGGAGACCACTCCCCACTACCGCCTGCTACGCCAGCTACTACCCACTACTGCTACGGCTATTCCCACCAAGTGCTGTGGACCACGCCTACTACTGCTGCCTGCCACCATTACTGCGACCCCCACCCCCTGTATTGCTGCTGCGAAGTCGCTTCAGTCGTGTCCGACTCTGTGCGACCCCATAGACGGCAGCCCACCAGGCTCCCCCGTCCCTGGGATTCTCCAGGCAAGAACGCTGGAGTGGTTGCCATTTCCTTCTCCAATGCATGAAAGTGAAAAGTGAAAGGGAAGTCGCGCAGTCGTGTCCGACTCTTCGAGACCCCATGGACTGCAGCCCACCAGGCTCCTCAGTCCATGGGATTTTCCAGGCAAGAGGACTGGAGTGGGGTGCCATCGCCTTCTATCGCCTTCTATTACCACCTGCTACTACTGCTGTTGCTACTATCACTGCTCCTGGTAATGTTACTCCCTACTACTACCAACTACTGCTGCTGCTGCTGCTAAGTCACTTCAGTCGTGTCCGAGTCTGTGCGACCCCATAGACGGCAGCCCACCAGGCTCCGCCGTCCCTGGGATTCTCCAGGCAAGAACGCTGGAGTGGGGTGCCGTTTCCTTCTCCAAACTACTGCCTACAGCTGCTGTTACTATCACTGCTCCTACTTGCTACTAGCAACTATCACCCACTACTGCTGTTGCCACTATCACTGCTCCTACTTGCTACTACCAACTACCGCCTACGGCTGCTGTTACTATCACTGCTCCTGCTCCTGCTACTCCCTGCTACTACCCTGTGTGTCAGTGGACGCCTCCAGCCCAGGGGCTCTGGCCTGTCTCATTACAGTGCGTGCTTCTGAGCTCTGTGCTGGGGTCAGGGGTCATGCACTCTGCCTCTGACGGTCCTCGGGTGAGTGTCTTAGGGTCGCTGGCCCATCTTGCAAGCAGGACAGGGTCGACATCCTTCTTTCCAGGAACTAGTGTGAGGGGCCAGGTGGTGTGGGGTGCATAGCCGTGCCAGCCTGGGGCTCACTCTCTCAGCACCTGGCTTCCCCTTCCCTCGGCTCTTTGGAAGAGACCCAGCGGGAGAGGAATCTTCTGTTCATGGGAGAGGCTGCCAGGATCTCCCCCAGCACGTGGCGTGGTCCTTTCCCGGGTGGGAGGCGGGCTCTTCCTGTCGAGTGGAGCAGGGCCCCCCACCCCAGGTCCCCTCGGAGCCTCCGGGCCGCCCACAGCGCAGCCCTGCCCGTCGCCAGACTCCGTCCTCCCGCTGGGGACGCAGGCTGGTGGCCTGCTCCCGGGGCTTACCCCACTCACCACTGTGAGCTCTCGGAGCGTAACTGCGCCTCACTTGTCTTTGCGTC